>NC_067153.1:55913400-56213400 GCF_903995435.1 Acomys russatus
TAATTCTGACTCTGTATTTACAGTTGTGGAGTGGCATTAGAGAAGCCCAGATCCTCCGTGCCCCAAGCATCAGGCACACAATAAGATAATCTCTTTGTTGATTAGTTCCAACTGGCTCCCACACTGACAGCAGGGCCCAGAGACTTTCTGTAGTAAGATGTAGTTCGATGACCTTGCCATCATTTCAAAGGCTCAGATGCGATTCAGGCATTTCTAACTTCATAGCCGAGGAAGCCTGTAAGGCACATAAATGTAGATCATTTTCTTCTTGCTGCAGTGTTAATTTTGGCATACATCTAAAATTGTCATCTCCACTTTCTCCGTCTTCGCTGGCATCTCAAAGGAGAATCCGTCTTCTTGGCACTGTCTCAGTTCAGGCGCTTGTAGTTTTCACATGGAGTTTTGCAGCCTCCAAAGAGGGCCTTGCTCACGGTCTATACTGTGGTCAGAGGGGCAGTTATGACGTAGCCTGTCAGCTCTTCTTTTTCTCAGGCATCCTGAACCCCATACTGTTTTCTGAATGGAAACTATATGAGACCGTTTTGTGGTCTTGGACGTGCATCTCTTCCAATTAGATGCCTAGCTAAATCTCCCCTCACACTCCTTTCGAAGGCCCCCAATGCCGCGAAGCTTTCCCCCCTGGTTGTTGGAAGTTTTTCCTGTTTGAGTCATTATTTCCATTATGCTAAGCATTTGTTAGAGGCCGGTTGTATTGTTGTGTTGTGGATACTTCAGAGGCAGGGCCTGAGTAACTTTCATCTCTGTACCCAGAACCTTAGCCTCTTGCTTGCAGATAGGAGGGGCTTTAATGAGAATATTTTTGAGTTTATTGCTCTGACCGTGCCTCCTGAAACTTCCAGGAAGCAGTGTATTTTGGAGAAGTATTTTATGATCTATGGTACACCTTTGGGGTAGGGTAGAGAGGAACTAAAAGGACTTTGACAGATAGTCTACTTTGTCAGCATAATTAATGCCTTGGCTCTTACCTTTCATTGTCACTGGAGACAAGGCTAAATCGCCATATACCTCTGCACAGTCCTAGTCTCCAACTGTTGTTCAGAAACCCCCTTGGACAGAGTCGTATGCAGGACTCAGATATTAGACATGTCCATTTTGGCAAACCTCCAGAACCTCAAATCCATCCCTTCATCCCCTCCGACAAAGACAAGTTGAACCTAGATGCCCAAGCAGGCGATAGCACAAAGCCATCCTTAGCCACTTCACCACCATCAGTGAGCTCTCGCTTAGCAACCATGTGTCTGTTTTCTCCCTCCAATTTTACAGCTCCCCTTCTCCCCATGGGCTGCATCTCACCCCCCTGGTTTGTTTCATCTCATCTCTTCATCTGTTATTATGACAGACTCATGAGTTTCCCAGAAGGCAAATCTGATGGTGATTTGGTCTTACACCCCGATGTCTTCAGGGAAGGGTAGGGTTCCCAGACCTTCCAGCTGTAGCACCTGTTTCCTCCACTGTGGGAGCGTGCACTGCTGTCTGTCTTTTTTGTGTTTTAGCCTCACTGAGGTTACTTGCATTGTCCTTAAGATGACTTTTCCTCCTCTGCCTTCAGGTTTTTGAAGATCATGTTCCTTTTTTTCTAGAACCTTCTTCCCACCTCCCTATTTCTATCAGCTACTTCTCACTCCTCCTTCACTTCTCTGCTTAAGCATTCTGTTTTCTACCAGGATTTCTTTCTCCTCCAAACTGGGTTGACATCCACGCAAGCCATGAATACATGGGATCTCAGGATGAGCGCACCACGTTTATCTCCCTCAGGACACTGACATCCACTGGGGCCAGCCTAGATTTTATTAATTATTATCTTCCCACTCTGTAACATTGTCTGGACACAGAATGTGCTGTAGAAGAAACTGTTCACCTGCTGACTACACTCAGATTGTCATTGACTAGACACACACATGAGTACTCCGGAGATCTGCTCAGACAAAACTCTAAACAACCAGGACAATCTTGGCATTTGTTTTCAACCCAGTGACTCAGGGTATTTAAAAACCTCCAACTACTTCCACTCAGATCTTTATCTATCATTTATGGAGGTGAAAGAGTCAGATTTAATTAGGAGTGGAAAGGTCTAAGGGTGTACGGCTCTGCCCTATAATACAAATGAAGGGCTCATTGTCCGGGGCCCTGCCAATTAAAATAGTGGTAAAGGAGCTGTGGAGCCAGGAGGGAGCCTGCTCATCACCTCTAGTCAGAAACAGACTATAAACTGAAAACAAAAGACATCATTTTAGCAGAAAAAAAAAAAGCATTTTGACTTTGAATAACAGAAAGTCCTAAGAAACTTAACACAGACAAAAGAGTCATGTTTACCTTCTTGTCCTTTGGTAATTGTTGAGGGCGAAGTTTACATATGATTCCAATGCACATACAGCTGACCTCATCCAAAAGGCAGTGGAAGTCAGCCATCATCACGGGCACTTGACCTCCATGTCCAGTGACAGGTCGTGGTACCGGTGTAATTCATGCAACTTTTCTGGACACATCCGTGAGATTACTTGGAAAAGGAACACACATGCACATATGAAGAGAGACAGGTAGTCTGTTGCACAGACAAGTTTCATGTTGTTGCACACACAACTATGAGCTTGGACCAGTAAGCTGGCTCAATGGGTGAAGCAGTTGCTGCGAGAGGAAGTCTGAGCTCTACAACTAAATCTGTGGAACTCATGTAAAGGGTGATGAAGAGAAACTACGCTACAGAATTGTCCTGACCTCCACGCGCATACCCTCTCCCACATCTCCCCCATCTCCCCCATCTCCCACTCACACACATGTGTGTGCTGACAAATGAATAAAGCTACTTGACAGAACTCTGTATCTACAGTATGTTAGAGGGAAAAAGTCGATCTTTAAAAATGTGGAGAAACTATTTGCAACTCCAGACTGTTTAGAAGTTTTGATAGTTGGTAAAGGAGAGTGTGCTGTTTTTAGTGAAGCCGCAATACTCTTTGAGGATGGTCACCGGGCAGTGTGCTGTGTTGTTGTTGTATTGTTGTTGTTTGTGTGTGTTTCTGTGTGCATATTCATTTGCTACTTCATATTATCAATCCCTGGTTCAATCATTCAATACTTTTTTTTTTAAAGTTTCAATTCGAATTCTTTTTTAATTATTTAATTTATTTATTCATTTACATCCTAGCCATAGGCCCCTCCACTCCTCTCCTCCCAGTTCCACCCTCCCTCCCTCTTCCCCCGTCCCCCCTACCCTAGTCCTCAGAAAAGGGGAGCCCTCACCCCCCGGCCCTAGCTCATCAAGCTGCATCAGGACTGAGTGTATCCTCTTCCCCTGTAGCCTGGCAAGGCAATCCCGCCGGGTGGAAGGAATCAAAAAGCGGGCAACTGAATCCATGTCAGAGACAACCCTCGCTTCCCTTACTATGGGATCCACATGAAGCCTGAATTGTCCATCTGTGAAGGAGGCTTAGGTCTAGTCCATGCATGGTCCTTGGTTGGTGCTTCAATCTCCACAAGCCCCTCTGGGCCCTAGTTAGGTGGCTCATTAGTCTTCTTTTGGAGCTCCTGTCACCTCCAGGTCCATTTCTCCTTCCACCTACTTTTCCACAAGTCTCCCTACACATTACCCAAAGCTTGGCTGTGAGTCTCAGCATCTGTTTCAAGGCACTGTTGGGTGGAGCCTCTCAGTGGACAACCTGCCAGGCTCCCATCTGCAAGCATAGCAGGATATCTGTCAGTGGTTGGCTCTCTCCCATGGGGTGAGTCTTGGGTTCAGCCAGGCATTGGTTGGACATTCCCTCAATCTCTGCTCTATCTGCCTTATCTTTATCCCTGCACATGATAGGAAGGGTAAATTTTGGGTCAAAGATTTTGTGGGTGGGTTGGTGTTCCCCTCTCTCCACTAGGACTTCTGTCTAATTAGAGGGTGTCCTCTTTACTTTCCATGGCCCCTGCTACTAGGAGTCTCTGCTAGAGTTCCCCTCATAACCTCCTAGAAGACTACCCTGACTTAGGTCTCCAGCTTGTCACAGAGATGCCCCTGCCCACAGTTTCTCTTTTCTCTGCAGGCCTTCTGTCCTGCCTCCCTGATGCTCCCCATGTCTGAGCTCCACTCTCTTGAGAATGTAAGTTCCATTCTGAGCTACAGCTCCTGTGTGTAGGGAGTTGCTTGTGATGGGACTGATCCTAGCCTTATAAAGAGATAAAAGTACTTATGACTAATCCCAAGTCAACAACAGGGCAGGTGAGGGGGGGAAGAGTCAGGGAAGTCATGGGATTTTGGAAGAAAATTTTGGTTAGAGGAAAGGGAATTGGTGAAACAGAGAAAAGTAAGGGTGCATAGGATGTGAGGGTAAGGGGGAGCATTTAGAAAGGAAAGTGATGAAGATATGGAGAGAGAAAGACTGTAGCTTTCTAATACTATGAGAGCTCGTCTGCAGGATGGAAGCTTCTTGGTCAAAGATGACTGGATTTCTGCATGTCCCATGACCAAAGTGTGTGGTGTTTTCAGCAATAGGGTTTTACCATTAAGTTCTAATGGGCATCCAAGTGCAAAGGCAATAGTCTATATTGTTTGGAAGCCTTTGGAACACCTCTGACCAGCACCTCAAGGGAAGGTATCCCACACTTTGCACTGGGATTTTGTTTGGTAAAACGTGGCTTTTGGAATGAGTTTAATCTCCCTGTTTAGGGTAATTCCAATTTAACTCATATCTATACATTATAGATGAAGCCTGTAAAATATGAGGTTACATGTGACTTTTTTAAAAAATATTTTTTATTAATTTATTCATATTACATCTCAATTGTTACCCCTCCCTTCTATCCTCCCATTCCTCCCTCCCTCCCATTTTTCCCTTACTTCCCTACCCTATGACTCAGAAAACTGGGACTAGGGCTTCCTCAAGACCCAGCTATTCCACTCCTTGGAATATACCCAGAAGATGCTCCAGCACACCACAAGAACATTTGCTCAACAATGTTCATAGCAGTCTTATTCATAATAGACAGAACATGGGAAGAGCTTAAGTGTCCCTCAGTAGAAGAATGGATAAAGGAACTGTGGTACATTTACACTATGGAATACTACTCAGCTAGTAAACACAAGGAATTCCCGAAATTTGTGGACAAATGGGTTGAACTAGAAATGATCATAATGAGTGAGTTAACCCAGAAGCAGAAAGAGTCAAATGGTATATTCTCACTTATATCTGGACACTAGACCAAGGGATACGTCCCATGAAAGTCTTCACTTCCCATGTGGCTTTTGCAATGCTGTATCTGTACACTTGGTTACCCTGCCATTGCCCCCGTCTTCTGCCCTCCCAAATTTCCCACCCTTGTCTCTCCTTAAACCCAGTTCCCAACATTCCTCATTCTTCTCTACAAGATGCCCGTTGTTTACCCAATCCTCTTTGAAGCATAAGTTCCCTGATAGTAGAAGCATTGTTTTGTCCATCGGGATGGCATACAGGACAGGGTGACATCACTCTGTGATTCTCAATGGACGCAAGGGTAACATGTCAAAGCTCCAGGGGCTCTGGGGATGTGCTTGCTGAAAAACAAAACAAAACAAACAACAAAACCCTTTTTCTAGGGATAGCAGTCAGGGTGACAGCTGGCTGGCTGTTGCTTCTTCACTGTTTAAAACCAGGTCACTGCAGTAGGTTGAGAGTTGGTGTGCAGCACAGTGAGACAAACATGAGAGGTGTAGCATCTGGTGTGTTCTCTAAGAGGATGGGTTGGAGGCCACCGTTACTTCCTGAGGCGGCATGGGAATTGTAGGTGACCCAGTCGTAAGACATGGAACAGCATTGATTCTTCAGGAAGGGCTGCCTCAGCCCTGGAGTGGTGAGGTGGCAGGAGTCCCTAGTGTGAGGACAGTGCTTGTGGCAGTGCAGTGTATGAGCAGGTGTTTGAAGATTTGGCCCTTATGTCTTAGGAAAGCAGAAAACAACAACCAAAAACAATGACAACAACAACAACAACAAAACACAAATAAACAATACAAAACAAAAAAACCTGAGAGACTCCACCTACGTGTGTCCCTAAAATTTTCTGAGAGAAATTTACCTGCATTATGTGAATGTAAAATGTCCTTCTCCTTCTCCTTTTTCTTAGGTTCTCTAATGTGGGCTATGACAAAAGGCAGCTCCCTGCAGCAGCCTGTGAGATTCTGGTATTTAGAATCACTGTGTGGAGTAACTTCCCCTTAGGTCAGCTTCTCACCAGTACACCTTCTCACTTCTGTACTGAAGAGGAGACCATAAGAAAATCTTCCTTGTAGGAGGACTCACCTGGAAATACATTGTCAGCAAGTGCTGCCTGTAGCCTGGGTAGGGCCACCTACAAACCATCTCAGGATGCCTACAACACCTGCCCCTCACCCAGACAGGCCTCAGGACTGCTACACAGAGGCTAAGGCTGGAAGAGGTCACAGTTAGGACAAGCATAGTTTCTCTTTTCACTAACAAAGCTGTTCACTTCTTTTTAGTTTTTAAATCCAGGCAAAGGTTCTGGGGCCTCTTGGGGGACAGCTTCAAGACACTGAAGGATGTGCAGTGAGGTGATGGAAGTGAGGATGAGGGGGAAGAGCTCACATTGCCTTCATTATGGCAGCCCAACATCTTCTGTGGCCTTTCAGAGAATGAACATTATGAAAACAGCCGAAACATCCAAAAGCAGCATAAAACAAGAAAAAAAAAAAAGTGAAAAAAAAATCTTAAAAATAAAAAGGAACAGTGGATTAAGTGGGGCTTAAACTTTAAAAAGAGGGCACAGGGTAAGCTAAAAATGAAGGGTAAGAGTTCAGAAATACAATAGAGATGAGATTTAAAAATGGAAGAGAAAATGGTGTAAGCCAATGAGATGAAAGGTTTAAACGTGAGCAAACGTATTATCGTGTAGGCTGAGAGGCTAAAGTCTAACTCCCATGAGATAAAAACACAAAACTAGACCATTCCTTAGGATTAAGGATGTGGATTAGAGAGTCAGATCTGAGAAGACAGGTGAAGGACAACAAAAATTAACTTATAGCTCTAGGACTAAAGTGGATTAAGTGAACCTTCATTTTAAAAATTATGTAAGGGAGAAACAGAAGAGACCCATTTAGAAGAGAGAGTGTGGCAGTGACAGTGTCCCCGTGGGAGAGGTAGCATGGAGGCACAGTTGTCTTGAGCCTTCAGCAGGCAGGGCTGAGGGTTCAGGGGGAGGATTATTGTCCTAGGACCCCTACAGACACATGCCCTGGCCCTAGATTACCTTCTGCCTCCAGTTAAGAACAATGATATGTATGAAAAACAATTCATGTTGACTCCCCTGTTGTCACTGCCACCCGACCTTCAGGATCCGCCATCTTTGCCTTGGCTGTTGTCCAACTTTGGTTTGATTCTACTTTCTACTCCCTACTCCGCGGCTGGATTAATCTGAAAGTGCTGTTTGGGTCATGTGATTCTCCCATATAAAAATCTTCTGTGCTTATCATTACAAAAACCAAACTCTGAAAAGGCTTAACAAAATCTCACTCCTAAGTGGTTTTTTTTTTCCCAGACAAACTGGGGATCTTTGGTTTGCATCTAAATTGGGAGTGGTCTGCTGTGTTAACATCCTGTGCCCCCTCACCAGCCACCCCACCCCAGGTACCAAGGGATTAACCTGAAGCAGGGAATTTGATCATGAGATTCAGACATTTCAGACACACACACACACACACACACACACACACACACAAAGGGAATTCCTAATTCCAGTTAGGAAAACTCAAAGTAAATTGATATTGATTTTGTTTCAGCTTTTCATTCTCAGAGAAAATGAGAAAGCAAGAGACTGAAAGAGCCCGCTGTAGAGAGAGAGAGAGAGAGAGAGAGAGCTCACATTCATGTGCCTCTAGACGACGTGCGGTTTTAAGGGGTCAAATCTAGCTCTCCTTTGAGCTGGTCCCCATAATAATGTTCTTTCTTGAGTCTTTCAAACTGTGTCTTGAGCATTTCTTAGCTCTGGAAAAGGGAGAAAGTTCAGCCCTTCTAAGTGTTTGAAGGAAAGAAAAAGATTTGGGGAAGAAAACTAACCATTTTAAGATTATCTCAGTGAGGTCTCTGCCAAAATGCCAGATGCTACTGTGAAAAAAAAAATCTTCCTCAATTTGCTGTCTGGGAGCTGTGCCTGCCTCTTTAACAGGCCTAAGGAGAACCCTGTACAATGAGGTAAATGGCAGCCCCACTCTTGAGTCAACAGTGTCCCCACAGAGGAAGCCATTCTAGTTAAGGCCATGATGGACTACAGCAGCTATTCTCTCCAAAACTCTATCCGTTGTCAGAAAACAGCAGGTTGCTTTCTAACAACTACACTGTTGATGATGGTGACTGTCCTATTGTGCTGTTACAAACACTGTTTCCCTCCCGTGTCACAGTAAAACTCATTTTCAACACAGAGGTCTTCTGGAATCAGAGGTAAGCTGTGTGTCTCTGCCTTCTTACGCTGACCTCTGCTTTCTACTTTCTTCATTTTATTTTATTTTATTCTTTACGTGAATTTGGCTGTCAAAAGCTGTTTACAAACAAAATCAGAGTTGTATTAGCCAATACCCATATTTCGACCTTTCCCCTCCTCTTTAGGGAGTAAGAAACAGGGTCAGAAACAGACTTGAATTCAACCAAATAATTTTCATTTCTGACTGGAGGTAACTGAAGCAGACCTGCAGTTAGAAGATAACCCCACTTTCTTACCACAGCAAAACTACACATTCTCTTGGGTACATAAGAAACCCAAGATTCCCCAAAGAGGGGGATTTGAAATCATCTGCCTTTGTATTTTCAAGTTACCCAGGTCTTAGCTTGAGCTCTGGATGGTTCAATAACTCATCTTTTTATTTTTATTTATTTATTTTTTATTTTTGATGCTTTACTTCTTAATGAACTGAATATATGTGTTCCACCCAAATTCATTTGTTGAATTTGTCTTCCTACTATGGCTATATTTAGAATAACAAAGTATTTAAGAGAAGCCATAAGGCTGGTTCTGAGCTAGGGCTGGTGTCCTTGTACGAGGGGAGTCTGGAGGACTTCTGTGCTCCATGGGAAGGCCCCGTGAAGGACATGGCAGGAAGACGGCTGTCTGCCTGTCAAGAAGAGTTCTACCCCCCAGAAAACGAATTGACTGCAACTTTATGCCTGAATTCCCCAGTCTCCAGAACTATTATCAGATAAATTTGTTGTTTAAGACACCCCATTCTACAGCGTTTTGTATTACAGCCAAAGTACAACAAATAAGAAGATAATAAAAAAAGGTGAGAAACTGATTCCAAAGAGGTTACAGATGTAGGTAGCAAGCCAATTTTCTTTGTTCAGAAAGAGAAATTCCTTAACCCAGGAAGAGAGCCTGGCTCATCGCAGTTCCTCGGCTTTTATTTTGCTGAGTGAATAAGCGAGTGAGTGACCCACACGTTTAAGCACTGATTGCTGAGGTGGGCTGTGGCCACTGGTACTGCCAATGCCTGCCTGTTTCTCCCTGTCCACGCCCACTTCTTGCTGTCGTTCTGTGGAGCTTGAGGTACTCCTGACTGTTCTGGTCATTCTGGGCAGATTCAACGTAAAGGCCATCTTGAATTTTTTTTTTTTTTCTAATTTTACTGAACTCAAGATTTTGTTTAGGTTACCTAGTGTTTCCATTAACACCATCTGTTCTTTCCCAAGGCTCAGCTAAGTATACTACATGGCATTCGGTTGTCGCGTTTCCTAGGCTACTTTGGTCTGTGACTATTTCCAGCCTCTCCTTAACTTTCATGACTGGTCAACTGTCCTGTGTTAGGTCCCCCAGTCTAAGTTTGCCTGGCTTTTTTTCCTCTCATGATCAGATGAGAACTGTGTCTGTAAAGTAGGAATCTCTCTGAGGTAAAATGCTATCTTTATTACATGATTAAAAAAAAAATAGTATGTGGTATTCACAGGAAGTCATTAGTGATGTTAAAGTGAAGTTATTTGGGGAAAAAATTACTATGGTTACTAAACATTGTTGTAGTATACATGATATTCTGGTCTGAACATATTTGTTTTACCAAAGACTATCCCCATGAAGACATGAATGACTGAGGACTCTAAGAGGTAATTAGGTCTTAAGGACAAAACCCCCATTAATGAAATTACTTTGACCCCAGCACAGATCCATAGGAAGATTCTGTCATATTCCCATCCCTCAATTAAAAAACAAAAAGCTCCAGGGACCTATGTTGTTCTTTCTTTCCACATGTGAAGACTAAGTTCCAGAATGTTCCATCTGGGAGCCACATGGGAGCCCTCATCATTTACTCATACCTCGATCCTAGAACTCCTTAGCAACAAGAACCATGAGAAATAAATTTCTGATTTGTAGTTTCCCTGTCTAAAGTAATTTACTGTAAAAGTCCAGATGGTCTAAGACTTTCTGATTGGACATTAAAAAACTTCAAATTTAATCTCCCTGAATTCATTAATGAAAACTTTTTCTTCTTCAGTATGTTATAGGAAGTCAGGTTATATACTTTGTATGTATGTGGGCTATACAGAGTGACTGTTATCTCTATAGTCTAATTATTTTCTTTTTATCCAAAGAGCCACAATGAAGCATGCTGGAAAAACTAATTAGAAGCATTTTTCTCTATTTTGGTTCATTTGGAGATCCAAATAGAAACTTTATTAGAAAAAAATTTATCTTAGTTCACCCCCCCCCCATTATTAGCACATTAGCAACCTTATAAAATGTAATTTATTTAATGTTCTACCAGCCATGCTAACGTCAATTATAATGCCATCAACACATTAATTTGAGGCCATTTGAGGCCTTGAAGAAAACAAGAACCGGGTTTTGGCAAGTAACTAAGAGGCCAGTGAGAAAGTAATCATGGCCTCTCCTTCCCATTGTGGTCTCAATGATGCACTTGTAAGTGATGGAACTGTCAGAGCAAGTACCACATGCAGATGAGCAAAGACAAAGACACATGGACTGAGTCAGACCTCACCACTGTGAGAAGACTGAGACTTCCTTCCTTCTACCTGACTCTTGTGGGAATATTTATATGGGAATTTATCCAAAGTTCAGCCAGGCCAGGGTGAGAAAGTAGCCTGTGGCAAGTAAACTGCCTATCCAGAAGATGTAACTGCTTTGGCCAGAGCAAGACACATGACTGGACATATCACCCAGCAAGATCTTTACCTGCTTCTCTTCACTCATGAATGAAGCCCATTGTCTTACTTGGACTCTTGCATTTTTATTGGTTGTTCATGTTTTGCTTTCTGTCTCAGGTTATAATTTAATGCATCCAGTTGCATCATAGTGCAGCTAAGAAATGCTTATGATTCAGAAAGTGAGGGGTAAGTGTGGACAGCTAGCAATGACAATTTCTCGATTAGACCTGAGTGTTGACTCAAAACTACTCTTCATTTTTGTTGATGTTGTTGCAATGCTTGAGATTGAGCCAGTGGCCTCAAACAAAGTATAATTTTATATAGAGAAGCAATAGTGCCCTTTTTCTAATGCAGTAGCTCTTTTTGAATGCTTGTGATGGGAAAAATATTAAAGTTACAAAGACACAAAGGTATAGAAGAAAATAAGAAGGCTGTGCAGCCACACAATATACTGCCGAAGATCAAATATATTAATAGTCAAATGCAGACTATTAAGTAAGCTAAAGCATAACAGTAAAGTTTTCTGATGGTATTTATATTTTTAGAGTACACAGAGATCTGTAAGTGGGTGAGCAGGCAAAGATGGCTGGGTGGCATGGCTTCTGTTGGTTAACCCTTCAGTGTTTACAAGCCAAACAGATAAACTATCCAACATTTGCTCTTAGGCTTTTGTTATGGGATGTGATCTAGAAGCCAACTGTAGATGCCTGACTTGGCGGCTTCAAAGACTGCACCCACATTCTTTGGTAAAAAGAGCCTCACAAGAATTCTGAGTTTTTAGCCTCTGAATGTTCTTGGTAGTTATGTCACCAGGCACACCCACCTGTCACACCCTTTTTGTTTCTTTAGCATTCTACCAACAGTTAGTCTTTCCAACATGCATCTTTACGTTCAGAGTATTGGATGATGTAATTAGTATTGGGCGGCTTGCAGAGGAAAGCACATGACAGCATCCTAGCAACTTTTAGCGATTATTATCTCAAAGGTGCCTTTTATAATCTACACACCCTATGGAAAGCTTTGTTTTAGAAATCACTGGCCAGCAGTAATCTCTCATTCTCTTTCCAAGGATGGTGCCTTGTCTCTGGCTGTTCACATTCCTTTTAATTTCTATTTTGAATTGAAGAAGTTTGGGATTTTGAACATTTTTATTTTATTCTCATATACTCTCAGCAACACACTTAAAACAAGTTGTGTGTGTGTGTGTGTGTGTGTGTGTGTGTGTGTGAGATGAAAGTTCTTTCAAGAAATGTAGTTTACTATATTCTTCAAGCTAGAAAAATTCTCTAGAAACTCAGTGGAGGTAGAATAACTAAACATGGCCTTGTCTCACTCTTTGCAGCTCTGTCTCATGCTCCAGTTGTGAAACAAGCTTAGCAACGAGTGAGTGCATGAATCACCAGCATGATGCAGGAGCACATAACGGTTCTCTTCTATTCTTGGGGTAGTGTCATCCTTTGCCCACTGCTCTCCATCCTGTGAGGAGACTCCCCGTAGAGGCAGCAGGTATGGCTGGCCCTCCTGAACTTATGAGTCAGGGCTATTTGGATAAGGGTAAGAGGTGAATAGGTAGAAGGGGCAGCTAGGATGCAGAAGTACAGAGGTCCTCCCAGTCTGTGGCTTTACTATCAACACTTTTAGCTGTCCATCATTAGCTGCCATCCAAACATATTAGCAAATAGAAAAATCCCACAATGCCTCCTGTCTTAAATTACATTTATTATCCTACATTGTTATAATTATTTTACTACTAGTTGTTAATTTCTTACTGGGCCTAGTGATAATAAACAAATGCCACACATTTCACATAAATGACATTGCAAGTCATATATATACACACACACACACACATACATACATATATATACATATGTACACATATGTATATATATGTATGTGCATGTGTGTGTGTGTGTGTGTGTGTGTGTGTGTGTGTGTGTGTATCAGTCATTTAATGCTCATGAGGACCCTATGAGAGAGAAACTTTGAAAAGCTCCATTGTACTTTGGGCTGTAAGTTACCCAAAGTCATTCAAATAGCACCTAGGCCCAGGCCTCAGTGCCATGTTCTAAACCTCCTTGCTATGTCCCACTTAACAGAAAAAAGCCAGCTACCCCTATACCTTCATGGGCATCTGGTTGTTTGAAAGGGAGACAAGCTTCAGGCTTATCTCACAGTAACAAAGGATTAATCGCTACTTCCAGGCATGTCCAGCTTGGATGATGTGACGTAGCTTTGTCATAAGCTAAATTTTTGCTCAGAACTGCAAAGTCAAGTTCCAAAAGCCAAACAAAATAATCCCCACCCCCAAATACCTTTGTGAAATCATCTCAATGGTTTAAGTGAGCTTATGACCCTGTTGGTTTGTAGTCATAGTTACCTGTGGCCCAGAGGCCATGAGTTGGATACATATTAACATCTCTCTATATTTACTTTGTGAGTTTTGGTTTTGTTTGTTTGCTTGTTTTGGACGTAGATGGTAAGATCACAAATAGATTTTTGACTTTGTATCTAGGACCAAAAAGAGTGTGCATGGGGGGATGTATGATTTTTATTTTTTACAGATATTTATTTAACTAAAACAACCCAAGAGATAATTCACTGATTTCCCCCCTACCATTTGTTTCTAACTCATGTCTGTTGCTTGACAGGTGAGCAAAAGGGAGAATGAGGCACCATTTCCTTCAACACCTTCCTGTGTTTAGGCTATGCCCAGCAAATGTTTCTTTTTGCAATTGCATGAATTTTATTAGTTCATTGATAATTTCATATGGTGTATTTTGAGCACATTCACTCCCTCAATACTTCCACTTATGACTTTTCCACCTTCCCAAGTTTGAGGTTCTCCTCGTCCTCCTAGTCCTCGTCCTCCTAGTCCTCATCCTCCTCCCCCTCCTCCCCCTCCTCCTCCCCCTCCTTGTCCTCCTCCCCCTTCTCCCCCTTCTCCCCCTCCTCCTCCTCCCCCCTCCTCCTCTCCCTCCTCCCCTCCCCTTTCCCCCTCCCCCTCCCCTCCCCCCCTCCTCCTCCTCCTATTGTTTTTCTTCTTCTTCTTCTTCTTCTTCTTCTTCTTCTTCTTCTTCTTCTTCTTCTTCTTCTTCTTCTTCTTCTTCTTCTTCTATTTCTACTTCTCACATGGAGCCCAGTTTGTGTTGCCCAACTAGTCTTGGGGCTGAGGCCTGCCTTGGTGTGAGGCTAGCCCACCAGAGGGCACATCATTAAAGAAAATTGACTCTCTTTTCAGTAGCTATTGAATTTCAATAGTTCCTCAGCTAGTGGTAGGATTACATATTCATTTCCCCCTGCCTCTGTGCTGAGAATTTTTTTTCTGGTTGGAGCTTGAGAACTTGTTTTGTATGCTGTCACAATAACTGATTGGGATTTGTATGTGCATCTTCCATGTTGTGTTGGAAAACACTGTTGTCTTGATGTTAAAAACCTCTAGCTCTTTCAACAGTTCTACCTCTGCTTCTACAGAGATTTTTTGGGACGATGGGTATGATATAACTGTCTGATTTAGAACACCTCACAGTCTTTTGTTCTATGTATGTTGACCAGGTTGGGGGGGGGGTCGGTCTCTGTGTTAACCGGCATCTACCACAAGGAGAAGCTTCTTTTTAAGTGTCTCTATATGTTATCTATTTTATGAGGACCTGCAATGAGCATATTAACAAGGCACAAATATTCACTGGGCAGGCAAGAAATTTGAATTCATTCAAACAAAATAAGAGGTAGCTTAGTTATTTCTAGTTACAGACCCCTAAGTCTTCAGAGACTTTCCTGCAAAATCCTCATCATTAAGTAAAAAACAAAAAAACAAAACAAAAAAACTCCACTCCACAGATAGAACTGTTGATCCACAGAAACCCTTAGTGATGATGCCCTGGCTCAGGACATATCCTATGTAATAAAAAACATTAATGAGGAAAAGCTGGAGTGGTAACATCCCCAAATATATTTAATTGAAGATGGCAGCATACTGGAACAGCTCTAAGTGAAAGGCTGAAGAAAAGGATGGCTGAACGGAGAAGCTCAGAAATTGGTTTGGTTTAACAAGCACTTGCTCCTGAACCTCACTGGAAAGATGGATCCTTCTGGCTGTGGCTTGCCTAAGTTCATTCTCCACGTTAACGATGACCGTGCGGGATCTTGATTCTTGCCCCGCTCCCAGGTTTTCCTTTTCTTTGCAAAGAATCCAGCAAACCCCTTCTTTGTTTCTACTTTAGAAACATCTGTTGCAAATATAGTGTTGAGTTTATTTGAAGCTAACAGCTGCCCAGTAGCAATTCAAAGAAACAGCCTAGGTGAAGTTATCCTAAAATTCCTTTCTAAAAGGGCTAGTTTCAAATACTGTGCCTTTAATTACATTGGAATGATGTGGGATGGGAGCTTGAGGAATGGAAACAGTTCTCCCTGGCTAGGAAGAGGGGCCTGTGTTTTATGTTTGGTGACACCCATGATGTATTTAGTCCAAATATTTAAATATTTAAGTCTTCATAAGAGGGACAAGAAAGTCACAGCTTGGACTTGAGGCCAGCTGGTTCTTGGCTAGTGCTTATCAAGCGAATCGGTGCTGTCCAGACACTGCTAGCTTCTTCGACAAATTCTCAATTTACACCTCCCTACAGCTTATACTAAAATAAATTTGAATAGCATAGCAGTCTTGCATCTTTCAGTAGAGTTGTTTTTCATAATTGAGCAAACAACAAGCTACTACTAAATCAAGCATTAAAAGAAAAACTACTACCACAAGACAGACATTATACGACCCGGAACCCAAAGGTGTGAGCTAATTCAATGAGGAACATTTATGAAATGCTAGCCAAGACTCCTCTGATTACTTAAAAGAGTCCTCTAAACTAGAATTTTCAGAAAGTTCAGTGCCCAAGCAGGATTTAAGCTCATATATCTAAGTTTTGTATAGAGTCTACTGTGAGTTCTAAGCTTATATATACACCACACCTTGGTCTGGACAACAGCCTCAAGAGTCATAGGTGGCTGCTGACCACAAGTTGTAGTAGAACTGTAGGTGAGCATTAAAGCCTCATTGCAGGATCCATGTAAAGTCACCATCTACAAAAGGCAGGGCTAAGGGAGATTCAGGCCTGCCTAATTAAAGATCCTGTTTGCCTCATCACATGTATGTCTCAGCCTTTGGTGTCCTCATGGTGAGAATGTAAGAAGACGACGACACAGAGGGTTGACCTCAAGGTAGCAATTATTGAGCAATGTGCTGGGCCTGTTCCCTCCAATTTCCTAAAAGTAGACACACACACCCTACACACACACACACACACACACACACACACACACACACACACCACACACATACACACACACACACACACACTCAGATAGAAACGGAGAGACAGATACTCATTGGGAATGACATGGACTTTAAACCTCAAAGTCCACCCGCAGTAACACACATCCTCCAACAAGGCCACACCTCCTAGTCCACCCCAAACAGTTCCACCAGCTTGGGAACAAGCAGTCAAACACATGAGCCTATGAAGGCCGTTCTCATCCCATTCACCAAAGGCTCATTGTGTTGACATAGACAATGCTTTTTTCAGTTTCATTGGGGTCTGAATATCTCAAGACAGAGGAGGACTCCGAATTAGGTAAGTAAAGTACATAGGAACTAAAATACATTCAACCACCAAAATCAGAGTGTGTATGTCTGTAAGTGGGTCACACACAAAAAAATCATCAACTAATGAGCTTTCAGAGGTAGAAGGTGCCAAGGATGAACCGAAGTTGACTGTATAAAACAAACCAGCTCATCCTCAGGAAGAGAAATGGCTTGTCCCAACCAACAAGGCTGGGGGTGGCAGATCTGGGTGCTTGTTCTAGTAACCCCACACTTAGCTTATGATTTCTCCTGGGATTCCTTTCGGCAGAAGTCCTCTGGCATCCAGACTGACTGACTGGCTTCCCCACCCCACCCCCCAAGATTTCATCAAGATGTACTGAGCAAGGCAGTGTGAGTTTTAGAACTAAGGAGATGGGTTCAATTGTCAGCTCTGCCTCTTTGGTCTATATAACATGATTCACGTTATTTACCTTCTTGAAGACTTTCATCTGTAACATGTGAATGATAACCACCCCCCCCCCACACACACACAACCTTCCATAACTATTGAGTGGATTCAAGAAAATAGTGTTTGTTTGTTGACTTTTCACTCTGTCATATTCTCTGCTAAGCCATGTAGTGGTTCTTCTCAAGTGATAAATACAGTTCACATAAAGCCTTTAGAGCATGTAGCAGCAAGTGTGTGTGTGTGTGTGTGTGTGTGTGTGTGTGTGTGTGTTGACACACACACATGTTGACCATCATTAGTTACCCATTTCACATATGCCTTTCCTATTCTGGCTTACCTAGTGAATGCTTGTGCTAGTGGACAATCCAGGACCCTTGTCTTATGATGTTATCAAGTTTATTCTCTGACTTTCTACCCTGAAGAAACCTTAGTCTAAGATTTGTCCCCCTAAGGTCACAGGGTGGCTGCTCTGTCAGACCATTTGTGGTGCAAATGGGTAAAGAGCAAGAGGGAAGACGCTGAAAAACAGTAGGGAAATCCATGCCCTTTGACCCTGCAGCTGGCTGCACAGAGACCCTCCTGTCTCAGCATCACTGCTAGCCTCACCTACAGGAAAGGCTGTGACTTTTATCTGGGCTTGTTTTATCTACAAGTATATGAAACGAAGAGATACTTGGTGGTTTATGAAGATCAGTTGAGAAAGCATGTTCATTTTACTGAGATGGAGTTATACCTATAGTTTTGGTGTGAGGATCATGGCCACTTGTCAAATGTTGAGGTGAGGCCCTAGAATCTACAGAGGTCAGGAATACGAATACACTTTTCGTGTCACTCCAGTATGTGGCTGGCTGGAATTTAGGGCAACAACTCGGCAAAACAAAGTTATTGAAAAACTTTAGTTGTATGTTGGAGGTACTAAAGTGGGACCCAAAAGGAACAACCCCATCAGAGTAGAGGTGACACAGATGGAAATGTGGCCAAGGGATGGGCATGGAGGGATGTGCCTATGTAGTGAAAGCCTTTCTAGAAAAGGCAGCCAGATCTGCAGGAGGGCAAGCAGAAATCTCTGGGCGGGGGGGTTGAGCTCTGGCAGCTAGAAAATGACCTAACCTTGAGGTCAGTACTGGGGCGGGGGTGAGGGGTGGGGGGTCAGTACTGGGGGCATCTTAGACATTAATAAGAGAGGGCCTGGCCTCCTCTCTGACAGGACAAGAAGTAGAGAAAAGCAGAAATAAAAATAAAGAGGAGGAGAAAAAAAAAAAAGCAATGACTATTTTGGGCCCCAAAGAAGGCTGGGAATAGAAGACAGTATAATACTCTGTCATGAGTTCCTGCAAGCATGCTTGGGTATATTGAACTCCTGTTCATGACATATAGTACAGCTTGTTTTCTACTCTTGTTTCTTTGCTGGGCTTGGGCCATTTTCGCCTCCACTTGCTAAGCAAGGCTACTGGGTAGGGCAAACAAGATTTGGACATAGAACCAGATTGAAAGTTTTAAAAGAGATTCTGGGATGCTGGCTGAGGACCAGAGGAAGCCATTTGGACAGAATCTATCTGAGTTCTCTTATTGCCGGACACTCTGAGCCAATTATGTCACAGGTCGTTATGACTTGACACATGTCACAATGACTGTCGTGTAAAGTACAGTGAAAAATTTTTTTTAAATTTCCTGGCATTTAGTTGAAAGCATTGTAAGCTTGTGCACTGGGTAAAAAGATAGTTTAAAAAAACTACAAGAGTAAACGATTACTTTAATACATGATGCTATTCTTTTAAAAATCTCCCAAAGTCATGCTATTTTATCAAAGCTGCTGTTTATGAGGAGGAGACGGATGATTATTTGAGTTACTACCTCCTGGAAGCAGAGAGCAGATAAAATTAGTTCTCAAGTATTGGTATTTAAAATGGGTCGGCTGAAAAAAAAAATCCTCTCCTAACTGTGGCTGAATTCTTGATTTGCCAAAATGTTCTTCAAAGGACATATGTGGGCTCAAGTAGCCCACGGCCTCCCCCTTTGCATATGTAAGTATTTGCCTCTTTGACTATGGCTGCTTTATGATTAAGACAGAGTGTAAAGTAAGAACCAACAACAGCTAATCTCAAGCTTTCAGCTAAGACACAGGTAGGTAGAGTGGTCAGGGCTGTAAAGGTGAGTTGCATAGGGAGTCCTGGCAACATAGAAGACAGCTTAATGTCTTTTTTTTTTAAAGAACTTAAATGTGGTTCATGAAGTCTGTTTCCGCATACTACCTACGCCCTTCACTGGCTGCGCCATGTTGCAGGAATTCGCTTGCTTATCTGTATTCATCACAAAAGGTAGTCTGAGGTCTTCTTGAGATATGCATATTAGAAGAAAAGAATAAATTATTACAACCCTCAGGAGTAGGCTGGCTTCTGGCCTCTGCCTCAGATCAGTCTTCTGCACGCCACCAGCCACATCCTTTAGGCACCACAGTACACGAAGCACTGCCTGCTTCCGGACTTGACTGTGTGCTCGTTTCTTGTCTGAAATGCTCACTCTCACCGCTGACTAAACATAGGTCATCTCTGAGGTTGCCTCCCAAATGTCCTCTACAAGTGCTGGCTTCAATTCACTTTTCCTGGTTATGAAGCATAAATAACTTCCGCTCTTATTGCTGTAGTCTTGTCCCCACCTGTTAATAGTTATGGTTGAAACTAAGGCCTTACATACACCAGGCCAATACCGATCATGGAGATGTACTCCCGACCCTCTGCTACTGTCACACACAGTGTTCGTCATGATGTATTCTTGATACCTTGCTATAGTCATACGACCTGGACCTTTCTCAGTAGGGAAAGTAGGAGATAGGGAATTAGACCCTTTTCACTCATCATCATAATCTCAATTTGCATGAAGTTGGTCCCATGGGATGGATATTCAAAAGGTTATGAGGAAAGAAATTAGTGGAAGTGTGGTTTTGTATATAGGACATAAACACTGTGCCTGGGTCATCATACACAATTCTAAGACTGTTGATGCATTATTTCTAAGACCTGGGTATCAGTTTTGAATCAGTTTTGAATTGGAGTGTGGAAGTGTGTTAGAAGGAGTAGCACATACACATTGACGTTTGAAATTCCTCTTTTTCTTTCACCCATGTTTTCTGGCTTTATAGAGCTGAGTTTATGTGTGTGTGTATATATATATATATACATACAGGGAGAGAGAGAGAGAGAGAGAGAGAGAGAGAGAGAGAGAGAGAGAGAGAGAGAGAGAGAGAGAGAGAGAGCTGAGTTTATATATATAGGAAATCCATAAGAATTTTAGAGAAAAAGTATTAGTCATTTACTTTTGAAGTTTCAAAAAGATGGCTCAAGAGCCGTGTGTGTGTGTGTGTGTGTGTGTGTGTGTGTGTGTGTGTGTGTGTGTACAGGTGTCAAGAAGGCTGGCAGAGTTGGATTCCCTGGAAGCTGTAGTTACAGGTGATTCTGAGCTACCTGACGTGGGTGTTTGGAACTGAACTTTGGTCCTCTGGAAGAGCAGTATGTGCTCTTTGCTGCTGAGCCATCTCTTCAATCTCCAAGTTGTATGTGTGCACACATGCCTGTGCATGTGCATGCATGTGCACATGAGTGCTTGCACATGCTTGCACGTGCATACGTGCGCGCGCACACACATACACACACACACACACACACACACACACACACACACACACACACACACACCCCACAGTATCACCCTGGCAGTGGTGGGTGAGAAGCATTTCTGTTTCTGTAGAGAATTACAGAACAAAGGGTAAGAGTTAAGTGAGGTTCTGTGACAGAACTTCAGGAAGACTCGAGAGACTAAAAAGCGAAGGGCAGGAATACCGCCTTTAAGCCAGCAGGTTGAGTGAGGTATGTGTGTGGCATCCACAAACTGCATCTGGAGCTTTCTGCCCAGGCAGGCCATGCAGAAAAGGGAGTGGTCCACATCCCAGCCGTACATAGGTCAGCTAACACAGCCATAGGAGACTTCTGCCGTGAGTGCAGCAATTGACATGACCTCCAGTCGTACAAAGTCAAGAGGCTCAAGACCTTAATTTAAGGACATCTCCCCAAAATATACTGAAGACTATATTCAAATGCTTATTTATGGGATTTTATAGGAGGCCACCATTCTACCACATATGCTACTATTTCAAGGTTGCCAGTCTAAGCTCATTTACAAAAGCTTAGAAAAACCAAAGATTTGAAAGTACTTCACATCTGTTTTCCCTAAAATAAATGGATGACAGAGGGATTAGCTCTTCCCTTTGAGTTATTCATCAGAGCCTACAGCAGGAAGAAAATGGTTCTGATTTCTGCAAAAGAAAAGCAAAAAAAAAAAAAAAAAAAAAAAAAAAAAAAAAAAAAAGTAATTCTTTCCCTTTCTCTGGACCTTAAATCAAATTAAAAACTCTCAGAAAAGACAACAGGCCCTGTCCATCAAGCCAGCTCCTTGGTTCCCATTAGAGCATCTTAAGCAGGTGACTTCATCTCTTCAGAACCACAGGTGGGGTCCGGTGGCCGCTCTTAAAGTGAGAAAGGCTGGTTTCTCCTGCCTTGCAGGCCAGTCTCCTGCAGTGAGGATTTGACTCTTTTGAGGCTGTGTTTATTTGTTGCCATAAGCCAAGTTGGGAACTAAGTTCTGAGAATATAAAAGCAGCACCACAAGACCCCATCTACAAGAGGCCTAATCCAGCGGAGAAGGAGGAAGACTGGCGACATGTTGGAACGTTCTAGTCTCACACTACACAAGCCTTTTGTGGAAGTCCAGGGAGAGGCAGGCTCCTAAAGCATGCACGTAAGGGTGACATCACCTACAATGAGCGAGGCCCTCCCACTTCAATCATTAGCCAAGAAAATGTCCCATAGACTAGCCTAAAGGGCAACATGATCATTCAGTTATTTTATGGTGGCACTTTCTCAATTGACGCTCTCTTCTAAGATGACCCTGGCCTATGTGAAGCTGATATAAAATCAAGCCAGCACCCAGCCTCATCTGCCTGGCTTTTTCTGTGGCCTCTGAGGTCTTAAGTTTGGCCCTTCTGCTTAGGAAGTTTTACCTAAGTCATCTCTGTAGGCACTATTTTAACTCTAATGTATTAGGGTTTCTTATATCTCTTTTTTCCTAACTCACCCCAATCCCTTCTAATACCCCAATACCAGATAGGAGAGAGAGAGGTTAGGGGGGAAAGGGGGCATACTTCTCTTAGGTACTTCCTGCTGGTTAGGGCTGTTGGGTTCCTTGGAACAAACTCAACCAATCTTCATGTCAGGACATCTCCGACTTCTCATCAAACTGCATCGACAGTAACCGGGAGCAGCAGGGGGAGCAGCAGCATTCTTCCTTTTCAGAGCCCCCCTCTTCTGGCCATGGCATTTACTCCCTTTCCAGAGTTCTCAGAACTAAACCATCTGCAGCTGGCAATGAGCCCCTCTCAGAGCCCACATGAGGCAAATAGTCTGCTGCTGTGGACAATCTGAATCAGCCCCATATCCCACACCTGGGACTAAAAGAAAAACATGTTTACATAACTGAGTTTTTTAAGACCCCCCCCCCACAAAACTTCCACTACATTTCCCCCCTTTAGTCTGGGGGGAAAAAAGACGTTTTCTCTAACATAAATGAGACTTGTTGCTTTCTTTAAAAGGATGTTTCTAGCAAACCAAATATCTTTTGGACCAATAGTTTCTTCTATAACCTGGTAACTCTCCTCTATTCTTGTCTGGAATGGTTTTGATGCTGAGCCTGGAGCGAGGACTACAGACCTGCTTCCTAGTGGCAAGATCTGGTATGTCCCTCTTGGATCTGCATTCACTAGTCGAATGGCCTCTGTTACCACAGTGTCCACAAACCCTGAGGAGCTTGGACATTCTTGTGGAGAATGCCAGAACTGCTAGAAATGGCTCCTTTGCCTCTCTGGTAGGAAGTACCATATTTCTCAGATTTAATGCACCTGCCATTTTGAGCTCTGAGGCTTTTAGCAGCTTGGGCACAATTGATTTTTCAAATGACCAAATTTACTGCAATTGAAGCACTGAGCATTTTGATGTCTAAGGCTCTTAGTGGCTATTGGGAAATCTAATGGTGGAATGGTGGTAATCTGTTAACCCGGCTGCTGCTCTGGCAGTTCATTTTGCTCAAGATTAGGCCTTTTTCTTGAAATAGGCCTCTTCTCTTTAACCCTTTAGCTCTGTATGACTTGCTGCTGCTCCTGGCTCCCCAGCCTGCCCAGGTGCTGTGGGAACTTGACACTAAACGTGCAGGTCAGGGTGGCAATTTCAGAAGACTCTGGCTCTCAGGTACCATGTCTGAATCCTTTTACTCTCACTTGACCAGCAGCACTGTTTGCTCCACATGTGCTTCCACCTCTATCCTCAAACTCTCCAGTTGCACAGCCAACTCTACATCCCTTCCAAAAATGAAAGAATTGACTCATACTTACTTCTACTTTTCCTATTTCATCCGCTTTTTGTTTCTCAGATCCCCTCCATATTGACTTGCAACTTTTCCAATTGTTCAACCATCCTCCCAACCTTAAAAAAAAAAAAATGGAATGTAGGAAGAAGACTAAGAAGAAATAGAAAATCCCTTCTGGGAGCAAAGCAGGAGAGAACCCAGCAGCAGCCGCAGCCACAGCAAACCTTCTGCTCATATCCTGAAACAGTATATTCACTTCTTCCTACCCTGCTGTCTCCTTTATGGCATTAGAAACCAGATGTTCCCGTTACTCTAAGCCCCACATTAGGCACCACTTGTAGGTGCTATTTTTTTTTAACACTATTTTAATTTATTGGGGTTTCTTATACCTCTTTCTCCCTACTTTACCTACTCCCTTCCAACACTCCAACACTGGGTAGGAGAGAAAGAAGGCGTGGGGGGGGGCGTGGTTCTCTTTAGCTGCTTCCTGCCTGTTAGGGTTGTTGGGTTCCTTGGGGTAGGTCCAGTCTTCGTTTCAGGAGATTTCCAACTTCTCGTCAGACTGCATCAACAACAGCCAGGAGCAGCAAGGGGAGCAGCAGGATTCTTCTTTTTTTGGAGCCTCCCCCCTCTTCTCTCTTCTGGATCTGGCATTTATTCTCTCTCTAGAATCCTGAGAATTAAACTACCAGCAGCTGGCAAAGAGCCCCTTTCAGAGTCTGCATGAGACAAATAGTTTTCTGCTGTGGACAATCTGAATCAGCCCCATATTCCACACCTGAGATTAAAAAAAAAAAAAAATGATTACAGAACATAACTAGGTTTTTAAAGACACCAAAACTTCTGTACACATCTCCTCAGATATATATACATACATATATATATATATATATATACACACGCACATACATACATATTATGTATACATATTATATATATACATGTGTATATATACATATAAAAGTATATGTATGTATAAATATATAAAAATATGTTATATATATTTGTACGTGCCTCTTATTCTGTTTAAAGGACTTCAACACATAGCTGAACTTTCTGTCTAAACTAGTTTGACAATTTTGTCTATTAACTAAAAATATTAGCACATACTTACTTGTTACCATGGTCAACATATGTTGATTTGTTTTCATATATAATATATGTGCTAGATACAACATATATGCTATATAACATACATATGTTATGTGTACGTGTGACATAATATTCTATGTTCTGGGAGAGTTTGTATCCAAGCGTCATGGTAGACTAAAAATACTAAGACTACCCCTTATTCTTAAAAATGCTCAGTCAAACATCTTCATAAACGTGGTGTTGAGGTTGAACACAGGGCCTCATTCATGTGTATGGTAGGTCTCTACTACTGAGCTGTACCCACCCCTTACATGATAAGCTGACAGAGTGAAAGGAAACCATGAAAGTCCAAAGTTGGCCTTAAAGCTTCCCACCGATTAATGGAGTTTTATTTAACTCGTGTTTGTGATAGCTAAGTTGTAACATCTGAAGAAGGAAGCAACTGTGAACACACATCAACAAAAACAAAACCAGAAAAGCACAAAATAGCTCAACGCATTTAAGAATAAAAATATTAGCTTCAGATTCCCAAAAACATTAGATGTTCATAATAATCTTCGAGTTAATATAGTTAACTTTAAAGAAATAAAGACCATTTGAAGTGTGGATATAATGCAGGACAAGGGGCCTTAAAAAGGGAAAGGATTTAAAATACTCATTGAAATTATAGACATAAAAATTAATAATGATTGAAATAAAAGGACAGTGAAGAGTAGTCACTTAGACAAAGGTGAAGAGAGAATTAGTGGACAGGAAATATTAATGATGAGGAAAATCTCTGGAGAAATGTAGGATGCAGCAAGAGAAAAAGCTAATATAGTATGAAAGAGAAATAAAGCACACTAGGACAAGCTCAGAGGCAGTGCAGCCCTTGCCTAACTGAACTTTTAGGTGAAGAGAACAAAAAATCAGAGAAGCAGTATTTGAAGATTATGTCTGAATTCTTAGAAGCAGGAAGTCCCAAGTGTTCCAAGCAACTTGGATTAAATCTATCTAAATCAACACTCCACATTCTATAGTTTAATGTCTAAGATTCCTCATCCCTACCCCTTTCTAATAGGTAGGTAGGAAGCAATAGCAGCAGCAGAAGAAGAAGGAGAAGAAGAAGAAGAAGAAGAAGAAGAAGAAGAAGAAGAAGAAGAAGAGAAAAAGAAGAAGAAGAAGCAGCAAAATCCCAGGTTGTCTAATACATCTCTGTGGGAGAATAATGGTTAAATTGACAACCAACATCTCTGTGACAACTGTGTTAGCAAAAACAAGCTCACCAATCTATTGTTCTGTACCCAGAAAAATTGTCTTTAAAGTTTGAACATGATACAATTTTTCAGGCAAATAATACTGATGCATTTTCTTCAATAGCACTCCAAATATGTAAGAACAGATCAACGAGAACCATTTGTATAAACAGTAACAACAATGTCTAATTTCATGGGTGTAATAATGATATAACCAAAATATTCTGGTAAATGTATTTTATTAGTTTTATTTAGAATTTATTAAATTAAATGCACATGTTAACATTTCTAGGTTAATGATTAAAATAATAAGGGGAGAATTTATACTTCTATAATATACATGTGACTAGCTTTAGATTTTTTATTAAACACATATGTTTGTTAGATAAAATACATACGCTAAAAGAAACAAAATGCAGAAAATTTAGAAAGCACAAAATAAGAAAGTAGAAATTAATCAAAATATGTTGACTGTGGAAATAAGTATGGACTAATATTTTTAGTTAATAGACAAAATTGTCAAAGTAGTTAAGACAGAAAGTTCAGCTATGTGTTGAATTCCTGAAAACAGAATAGAGGTCACATACACATATATTTCAGGTTGGAATTCCCAGGGAAATGCAAATAATATCACTAACACACATTCTAGATCCAAAACCATGGAAGCTGGTACTTGATCAGGATGCTGAGATGCAGGAACCTTTAGCCCTCAATGGATGCCCTGTCCATTGGGTACATTATTGGAGAGATTCTTTGGCATTATGTGGTAGAGAAACATGTTTGTGTGG
Organism: Acomys russatus; assembly: GCF_903995435.1. Lineage (NCBI taxonomy): Eukaryota > Metazoa > Chordata > Mammalia > Rodentia > Muridae > Acomys > Acomys russatus. Next base: position 55,940,103 of record NC_067153.1, read on the forward strand.
CTGGATACATGTGTTAGCCTATTCAGAGCACAGCTCTTTATAACAGCCCAGGCTAGAGACAGTCCAAATGTTCCTCAACAAACCGGTGGTGAGCTGTGGTGTGTCCACAAGGTTCCCCCTTATGACAGAAGAGCCAAGAAAATGAAAGTGAGCGAGTATGGGGAAGAGGTTGTTCTGACTCACACATGTTAGTTCCAGAGTGAGGCATGTGTTGGGGGCACTGCAAATGTGGGCTGGTCTCAGAAGCAAATCTGAAAGCGGTGACAACAGATTGTGAGCAGCTTCTCAGAGACTTTCAGAGTGGCCCCAGGTCACCTTGTGTGGCAAATGTCAGGGAGAAGGTGAGAAAATGCAGGGTAGCTGCCGTTTCTGATCCTTTCAGACTCTGGGGAGGGAAGAGAGGGTGGTGGAGAAAATGGCTCCCTCTAACATTAGCTACTGACTAGTGTTTCTGGAGAGTTTCCTGTAGATTACCTAAACTAAGCCACACAGCTCTCTCCGATGGGTACCTTCTGTGCTTCTAGTTTGTGCAATGAAATGTGAGGTTCAGAGAGTTTATGTCATATAGGTAAGTGGTAAAGCCAGGACTCACTCAGAGACAGATTGACTGAAAGTTGATTAATCTGTCAGAGCCAACGTTTCCTCTTGCCATGGAACATGCAAGAGGATGCTCTAGCATTGGGTGGAAGACATGAAGAGCATTGGCCCCTCAGAAGGGAAAGATGTCATGCACAATGAGACTACTGTGCAGGGCTGTGCTGTCCCTATGGTCTGCACAAACAGATTGAAGTTTGAATCCCAGTTGGACCCCAATAGCGGTGTGTGACAGGCAACATTAGCAGGCCTCTCAGCCACAATTCTTCATTCTGTAAAAGCAGAGGGTGTGCTGTGAATCAAAAGATGGGCTGACAGGCAAAAATGGGGTGACTACACAAAGCCAAACAATGTGGAAGTTAGCGTGGGTAAGTCCAAAGAGAATAGACTAAACCCCAGAACTAAGGCATGCGGCCAAAGTGAGAAAGGTAAAGGGAGTTTGAACAAGAAGAGAAAATTGAGGGAAAGTGAATAATAAACACACGGAGTGCACAGAAAGCAAGGCTTGTTTTAATAAGGATGTTTTGTGCAGAATTATCTTGGCAGCCATTCTCCCCTCTAGGCATAAGACTCTTGTCCTTTTCCTGGTTCAAGGCAGCCATCTTTCTTATGAGAAACTAATACCTAAATTTAGGTAGAAAGGAGGGTTGAGAGTCCATGCTGCACATGACTATTGTCAACTGATTTCTTAAAATTACCAACAAGTCCAACTGGCATTTTTAAGATACTTTCTGAGCCCTTCAGTGGAGTGTAGAGGGAACATGTGGTTGTTCCGTTTCTGGCGCTCTTTCTCCTGTAGTGATACCTCTGTGGACTCAGGGGTAGACTGAGGCAAAGCACTTCATTTCTAAACTCATGGGAGCTTCCTTATATTTAGAGTTGATGCCACTTATGCTCATGGAGTCTAGAACTATGCTATTTCAACCGGAAAACCAAATTTTCCACTGACCTTTCTGCTTCTCGGTTTTTCCTAAATGTAAAAAGAGCAGAAAGTTGATTGTTGATAGGTTCGGTGAATAATATTATTGAGACTGCGATGAACCCTTAGGAAAGACAAGGTAAGAGCTGCTATTGATAGGACAGTGGGAAAAAAGAAACATCATTTACTGATGGCTAACTGTTTTTTTCCTGATCCGCCTCTACTAGCATTGCCTAGCTCTTCTTTTGATCTATGATGTGTAGTTTTGAATTTTGGATAAAACTGGGAGGGTGGAGGGTACTGTGTCCAAAAGTGGGTAAGTGTAGCTCCCAACAGTACTTAGCACAGCTAAGACATGAGTAGCCATGGCAGTACATGGGCATGATCTGCACCCTGACACACATATGTTCCCTCCCTCGCTCCCCGCTCCCTCTTCTCTCCTCCTGAGATATTTTCTCCATTAATTGAATATCCACATCTCTCTACCTCCTAGGACACCCTTACAGAGAAACTTGTACAATCACATTTATTGTTTGCTTTTTCTTGGGGGGGGGGTATTGTTTTGGTGAGAGTTTTAACATAAGAATGTGTGTAGTTTTTAACCTAATGATTGTTTCAGTAACATCCATCACTCCGACAGAGATAATAACACCAGAGTAGAGCGAAGAATGAATAATTTAACAGGAAAAATTAGATTCTCGGTAGAATCTTCAAAGAGATTTTCTGAATTAAAGGTGAGGCAATCCATTTGCTTCAAGCAAAAGTAACCCTTTCCTGTACGTCCAGATCACCTTGTAAGGCAGTTTGTATCTTAGATGAGTGGAAGGAAGCTGATTACAGATGATCCGGAAATGCTAAGGGATCTCCCTAAGACGATTTGTTCTGATTACCATAAAGAGTCCTCTGAGCAGTTATTGGAACAACCCCCCTCTCTGGATGTCCAATGCAGCTGCTGGTAGCCTTTAGAAATAGCCTTTAATGGGGCAGGACCTGAAGCCACAGAGTCCTCAGAAGCCACATGGGCGATGAGTCTGATTCTTTCGGGGTGTGTGGAGGATGTGGGGGATGTGGAAGATGTGGGTGGACCAAGCTGCTTTGGTTCCTCCCATCAACTGTAGAAGCTGCTTTGCGTGTCAGGGCTATTTGACACAGAGGCTAGCTTCTGACACATTTCTCTATACACTGACACTGTCTGAAATGCTTGCTGAAGGGAAATCAGACAGGAACCACTGTTAAAAGATACTGGGATTGGGTTCCAGTTTACTGCCTGTATTGTCCTTGGCTGGTGCCATAGTTTGAGCAGGACCCCTGGGCCCAGATCCGCCAGATCTAGCTGATGGACAGGACATTCTCCACAGTTGAGTGGAGAGTAGGGTATGACTTTCACACGTACTCTGGTGCCTCATATTTGACCACATCCCCCGGAATGGGGTGACCTGGTGGCACTCAGAGGAAGGATAGCAGGCTACCGAGAAGAGACTTGATACCCTATGAGCATATACAGGGGGAGGAGGTCCCCCTCAGTCACAGTCATAGGGGAGGGGAGTAGGAGGAAAGTGGGAGGGAGGGAAGAATAGGAGGATACAAGGGATGGGCTAACAATTTAGATGTAATATGAATAAATTAATAAAATATTTTTTTAAAGATACTGGGATGGCCAAATTCCAGGGAGGGCCAGGGAAGACAAAGCCCTCCAATGAGCGAGACGTGATTAAACAAAAGGGGAAGGTGACTTGGAGTTTCGTGAGCTGTTGTCATTGTTTACCATGGATTCTTCCCCTGAACCAGGGAGCATGGTGGCCAGAAACTATGTTCTGCCCAACAGCTGCAAGGTTAGGAGGACACAAGGGAAGACATCTACCTTTACTGCAAGATGTAAACTAATAGTGGCTCAGAAATGGAGACTGTCTTCCACCAGAAAAGGGGAGAAAAGAAGCAAAAGTCCTTAAAATGTATTTGCACACACATGGACATGGTGTCCACACATACCACACCTTTACCGTTCCTTACACACACACACACACACACACACACGCGCACACGAGCGTGCACGCGCACACACACACACGCGCGCGCGCGCACACACACACACACACACACACACACACACACCTGGAACACAACAAAGATGGTGCAATGTGATGCCCATTAACCCTTGAGGAGGAACAGGTGTGGTTTCACCTTGGCCTCCAACCAGGTAGGATTTGTGCTTAAGCAGCACCCTTCTTAACAGATTTTAGACTTTGCACACCCCCCTCCAAATCTGATATATTTTAAAAATCAAAATTTAATGAACTGCCCTCCCAGCCCTTGTGTGACAGGAATTTCAGAAGCAGGCACACAGCTGCAGAGGGCCAGCAGGCCCCATGGGAGGGAGGGGCCCGAGGGAGGGGCCCCACAGTAAACCAGATGCTGCCTCGAAGCTTTTATTTTCCAATGCTATTTAGCTATCATCTGTCCATCTACTTGCCCACGTACTAACATCTTTGCCCCAGTGAAAAGTACAAAGACACGGAATGTTTATTTCAATATACTTTGCTCTTTTCCTTATTTCTCTCCAATTAGACTTTTAGAATTTACAGCCCAGAATACTGGCTCTAGTCAATGTGGTCGTGGCTTGGTTCTTCCTCACAATTACCAGCTACTCTAGAGGGCTGGGGTCAGAGGTTTGATTAAATAAATTACAGGTTCGGGTCCCCTCCAATAAACCATGTCAGGCTTTAGGCAACCATGAACAATGCTCCCTGTTTTAACCCATAATGGGCAGTTGAGTTCAGTAAACGGCCTAATCAGTGCAGCATAAATATTTATGGGAGAGTTTTTCCAATTAAGGTAGAGGCTTGTTTAGATGCTATCAAGTTAGGGAGGGCTTTTCCAACAAGAAAATGACTGTTAAAAGACATCAGGAAATGGTTAAACTCCAGAAGGCTAAAAGGTCAGTGAGGCCTCTGTGTGCAAAGCCTGTATTCATAGCCACACTGTCTATGCACGTTAATGTCCACCCTACCTCCGTAAAGGGGGTTTAAAACCACTCTTTGTACCCATGGAAAATGTTCCTTTGTTCATAGGAAATATTTATGTTGAAAAATAAGAACGTGGGGGCAGTGGCTTAACCAGATTTGGTGTTAGCCCTATGTTTACAACAAGCTGTCAAGTTTTTGCCTATTTGCTGGGTCTAGCTATGGAGCATGGCACCAAGGATGGGACCCAGTGATTTCCACCACAGGGACAGGCAGCACGGACTCCAAGGATTCCTGTTGCCTGTACAACTAGAAAGAGATGGAAATAGGGGGTGTGTAAGTCCTGTTCGCAAGAAGGAGCTGCACAAAATTAAAAATGTTTCATACAGCAAAAACAAAAATAAAATTCTTTCAGAGGAGTGTTCCTAGTGGGGATTCTTGGATCTAGGAAATTGGGTATGTGTGTGCCTGCTATGTGGCATTGTGTCCTAAAGGCAAATGGGGGGAGGGGGGAGCCGGGCAGAAGAGAGAAGAAAGAAAGAAAATAGAAAAAAAAAACCCCATTCCCTGTAGAACGTGAAGATCAAATCTTTTTGCATGAAAATCTTACTAAGTTCACAGCAGAAAAAAACACAGTGGCTTGGGCTTGTCCTAGATCATACCATTGGGTCCTGAGATGCTTTGGAATCATTTCCATGTCACTACGATAGGATAGTTAGCAACAATTTTAGCAGTGAGCCATGATGTAAAATAGAGCGTATACCACACATGAAGGGTTATGACAGTAGATTTCAGCCAAAATGAGGAGTCATCCTTTCCGGGACACAGACCCAGCAAAAACAGAAGAGCCGAAAAAGATAGGAGGCTATGAAAAGATACTGCGTCACCTCACACAATCACACTGAGAGACAACTGCCTTTGAGCCCCTACCCACATCTTACCTCCAACCTCATCCTCAGCCTGAACTCATAAGAAACCTGGTGCAAGGGGAATGGGATACGTTTCAGAGCTCAACCCCAAATGGTGAGGCTTTAGCTTTAACCCATCACCTCCTCCTCTTCTCCCCCCCGCCCCACCCCGTAGTATAGTGGGTTAGTGGGTTAACTGAACCAGTGCCTTAGAAAGGCAGTGAGAGGAGTAGGCAGGTTCTCAGAAGCAACCCCTAGATCAGAGAGAACATACTCAGTGACTTTGAGAGGGGGACTTTGAAAGGACTGACACAGGCTCTGTATAGGGAGGCTGCAGGGCCTGGGAGTAAGCAGGGTGGGGTGTCTATCTTCTCAACACTGGCCCCTTTGGGGTTGGTTTGGGCATGGGAAATAAACTTGAGTAGGTTCTTAATACCTCTTATTCCTGCCCTTCTTAGGACCTGGTTTAAACTAGCATGTCTTCTTAGATTTCAACTATTATTTTGTATCCTCAGCTCAGGACGTTCGTTGCTTCAGAAGAGTGGAAGTACTTGCTGGTGGTTGGAGGGACCCCTTCCTACCCCAACCCCCAGTGCTGCCTCCATTGGACTTGACCCCTTTAGGCCTCCATGAATAGGAAAGAAGCTGGTTGCACAAGTCTGAGCAGATGCTCGCTCTGCTTGGACCTCTTTGCTGTTTTAAGAGTGTGTTTGTATTTAGCCTGAGTTTCTGCTTAACTGAGCTGATGCTGTGCAGTATGGAGGTCACGAGTCAGGTCCCTATCACCTCCATTCCCCCAAATGCTGATGCTGCTAGCTTTTGGAGAGGGCAGGCTTTCCATGGTGTGTCTGGCTCCTGAGCCAGCAACAGGGAGGGAGCCCGCAGCAGGGAGGCAGTGGTGGTCAGAGGGTTTTCTTTCCTAGCAGTGTCCCTGATATATATGGAGTCTTGAGATTTAGGCAAACTTGCTTTGGTTTTCTGATTTCCAGTTTAGGAGTGTTTTAATGATCACCACCATGACTGTTATAGGAAAATGCCATAAAATGGGTGGAAAATTCACTACTAATTAAGAAAAGGAAGTTAATGTTTGACATTATCCCAGATACCCTTAAAAGACACACGTGCGTGCGCGCACGCGCGCGCGCGCGCGCGCACACACACACACACACACACACACACACACGACAATGTAAAGAGCTTCAGCAGGACGGTGAGCACACTTTCCTGTTCTGATTATCACAGTGGGCCTGTGCCAGAGGATGATTAGTAGCATATCACAGGCTGGACCAGCTAAAGCCCTCTGTAACACTTCCTTTCCCTTACAGAACATCTTCAAGCATGAGTGCTTACTCAGGAACTTTTCAAAGAAGGTATTTTTCACTGTAAAAATATAACCTGTCACTTAAAAATAAGATCACGGGTCACAGGGATAGGTGGGATGCTCTTTAGATCAGCCAGCAACATGTAACAACTACTGCTCCAACTGCTCAAGGAAGCAGATGATAGAGTGTCCATGCTGGGTTTAACTTGGATTTGTACTCTGACGCCCACATGTTAGAGACAGAGATGTTCATGGTGGTAATTCCGGGATCTGAATTAGTCTGTTTATCACGTCTTTCATTGCATGTACAATAGCCATGACCAGCTAGCTCAAAGAAAGGAGCTAAACCCCAAACAATAGGCAAAACAACGAACCAGAACTTGGGAGATATGAGAAGCTCACATGTGGAGAAATGGGCCTGTCTAAACCAGCATGGAGCCAAGGCAATGCTTCCTTCCAACTCGGACTCCAGTGTGCAATAAACCAAATCAGCCAGCAAGACGGTTCCGAGCAATTTGTTTACTCCCATCATCCAAACCAATTCTTTTATAAAATTCGTGGACGTCACTTATTGCAGTTTTGAAAATTAGCAGTGGTTGGCACAATCAGAGGAAGGAAGACCAGACCAGAGACGTTTAAACTAGAGATGGTAGTTTGGTACACGCCCCTTCTCACTTTGCTGTGTTCCTTTTGTAGGTCTCACGGGAACTTCTGTTTATGAGCAAAGTCTGAATTCGTTTGCTGTTAATGGAAGTGTGCGCTATGTCTCAGGTACAGAAGAAAGAACGGTTTCATCAGCCAGTTGAACCCAATGCAAATTTTAGGACAGTCTTGACTTGCTTAGAGGTTGATGAATAGGTTCAACATCTTTCAAGATTTAAATACCCAACTTTTCAGTTGCTTCCTATTTTATTTCATGTATGGATTTGTATTCTTTTGCTTAGCACATTATCTTTGGTCAAATTTAGTTGCTGCTACTATTAAATATTCATCCCCTGTACAGCTATGCTTTTTTAAAAAAAAGAGTAGCCCTAGTTTTAATAACATGCTCTGTTTCTAAAATTCTACCAAAATATGCTTCAATATTACCTGCTTTTGTTTGTAACCTACTCTTTTTTAAAAAGTAAATCTGTAAAGTACTACTATAGTTTGAGCTTGCCATATTCCCAGAAAGCCCAGTCAGTGTTAAAGGCTTCCTCCTCAAAAGTGTGCCTTTGGGAGGTGAAGTCTTGTGTTACTGAGGTGGGTCCCAGCTCCCTCCCCAGTCTCTTTATGGTCATCTGCCGCAAGATGAATGGTTGCTCCACCAGGAGCTTCCACTTCTGCTGTGATCTGCTACCTTCTACAGGCACGAATGAACAGGGTCACACAGCCCTAGACTGGAGGTTTTAAGGTAATGGTACCCAACCTTCCTGACACTGTGACCCTTTGACACAGTTCTTCATGGTGTGGTGACCCCAACCATAAAATTTCATAACGGCAATGCTGTTTCTTTTATGGATCATAAGGTAGATATCTGTGTCTACCAAGGGTCTTAGGTAGGTTGTGACCCACAGGTTCAGACTGCTACTCTAAAGCATGAATGAAAAGAAATCTTTTCTTTTCATAAGGTATTTCTTGTAGCAATGGGAAGCTGATTAACACATGTTGAATGTGATTATTTCTTGGTACTTCAGAAGTTTTGAAATTGCTCTATATCTACTACTTAAAGACATTTCCCCCCCCCCCGAAACAGGCTTAAAAATGGCTGTCTTATTTTATTAGTGTCCAGGATTCTGTTTGTCAGTGTCCCTGGTGGTTGAGAGCTAAGACCAATTCCCAGTCTGACCAAGTGTAGCAACTCAGCCAGCATTCCATGATTGGTGGGGTTGTGTTCAAGCAGAGCTGAGACCTACATGGTCCATGTGTCTCTTTCCATAAAAGGTAAATCTACACAGTTTTGCTCTTAGCAAGTGGCATATAAATGACATTTGTTAAATCCTAACATCTAGATAAACTGTCAGGTTTTAAGGGGGATAGCCTGATGTTTTAAAGAAAATGTCAAGGATGGAGACACGGAGTATGATGCCAAGCAGTGCGTTGCAATCATTTTTAGTTTTAGAAAAAGGTGGAGGCGTTGAATTCAGTTTAGAGTTTTGACATGTGTAATCTGCACACTGACACTCTGGACAACTGTGGTCTAGAGGAGTTGGTTAGACTTCAAATATGTCACAGAGGAGGGATGCATGCCTAGAAGTTTCCTCTTCTGAAGTGACTCTCCTCCTCTCTCCTGTCACCTGTATAGTGAGTGCTCCAAGCTATAGTCTGCCCAGAGTTCTCCTTGCTCCCTGCTAGCCTGTGTGGAAAGCCATGTCCCGACAGCTGGAGTCTCCTTGCTTAAGACCTTTCCAAAGGCTCCATCGCTCATTACATTGCACACCTGCTGACAGTTTCTTAAATGGACCAACGCTTTCCTTGCCACGCTACAGCACTGATGACAGTTTTCAAGGGGATTTGAAAAATACACCAGCCTTGAAGTTGTTTACACCGACGTTCGAAGTTGATAAATTGGCTGTGGTTCTCATCCTACCACAGAGCACCAAAGGGCAATGTGGGAGTGGTTTTGACCACGGCAAATCCCCGACACACACTGATCCTACAGCCGTTACTGGATTTCCGTGTTTGTCACCATGTGTTGTTCCTCATCTCCTCTGTGGAAGGAAAAAGAGGCCATTGGAAGGATGCAGGCAGCAGTCTAGAGGGACGTATATCTGAGAAATGGCTGTTACATTCTGAGCCAGACACTGCATAGAGTTCATGGACCCGCCTTACGTTGAAGGCTTTTAAATAAAATCTGGAAGTGCTGCCCGCTGTCTGGGGACTAGTTTACCAAATGCTGCAGGAACCACGTGGTCTCCTGGTGATTGCCTCATGAATCTGGTTCTTCATTGTCCCCACTCTCAGATGACTGACATGTGTGGGAATGGGGGTGATATTATGGAATTTAAAATATATAACGCCATATTTAGATATAATCTTGCCTGATTAAATCTCTAAAGCTTGATTCCCCATAGGTATAGTAGAGTGGTTTGAGTAATTCTTGAAAATTGTGCAAGCCCCATACTGCTTACCCAGAGGACACTGGGCCATGAGGGCTTGGAATGTGATTGGCAGCTGTCCTGCCCTTAAGGAATCTCTGCTGGTTAGGCCAGTGTTCTTGAGATCTCATCTTCCAGGGTCATCTGGAAACCTTATCGAAAAGTCAGTACACAGGTCCTACCGTATCCCTAAGCCATCCTCATGGACTTGGGATGCAACCTTGAAATCAAGACTACTTTACCAGATCAGTCCATTGGGTTAGTTTTGTTTTGTTTTGTTTTGAACATAGAGATGTCTCCTAGCAAAGTCCATAAGTGGACTTTAATTCAGTAATTAGTTTGAAGAAGTTCTACATAGACACAGCGGATCCAATGAAATCTGGCTTACTTAACATGTAGACTGCTGTGTGAATTAACTCAGGAGCAGGCATATTGATACAGCTACCAAATGCTTTTCCGCTGGCTGCATCGTGCTCTCTGTGGTGAATCTGCCCAAAGAAAATGCTGAAATAGAGTGCAGACTATCCAAGAATTAAGGCTGTCACTGCAGTCACCTGGACTGGTAGAGTGGACGGGCAAGAGTCCAGCTATACCACCCTGGGAATATGCCCAAGGGAGTCTAAGTCAGCACACTGGCCTTCCATGTTTACGGTGGCACCGTAGTCAAGACAGGAAGTCAGCGTAAATAATCAGCACATGAAAGATAATGTTTTACTCACCTCGAAGAAGAACAAATCTGTGTCACATGCAAGGAAATGCACAGCGTTATAGATCAGCATGTTAAGCAAAATTAGATTAAACCCAGGAAGTTAGATACTGTGTGCTTTCTTTCCAAGGTGTGGAACACAGGGTTTTACACACACACACACACACACACACACACACACACACACACACACACACACACACACACACACACACACAGAGAGAGAGAGAGAGAGAGAGAGAGAGAGAGAGAGAGAGAGAGAGAGAGAGAGAGAAGGTGGAAGAGAGATGACACAGAGGAGAAGGCTAGGAACACTAAGGAAGGGGAAGTAGAGGGCATGGTGAACATGGCGGAAATAAATCATATACCTGACCAAAAATATCACCCTGAAACCCATCACTTCATACACTGAGCATACACTAATAAGCGGAATATGATTCTGAAAGATGTGAGAAAGAAAAAAAAAAAAAAAAAAAACAAACAAAAACCAGGGCTGAAAATCATTATGTGTTCAAACCAGGATTGGAATACAGTCTGGTGCCAGCCTGTTGGAATGCGACCTTAGCTTCCTTCTCAGCTCCAGCCCTCTCTAGTGATGGTTTTTTTTTTTTTTAACAAACCCAACTGACACGAGCTTGAAAGTTTTAGTTCAGAAAATGTAGGTGTATGGACTCCTCAGTCACAAAAACAAAAATAAAACAAACAAAAACTTCCTTTGAGACTCGAAACCGGCAGTGAAAGGCGCCTGCGACTCGTAGTGAAGGCCCCGTCAGAGGTGGCTCTTTAGCGTCCAAGTTGCGGTGCAGAAGCGAGCGGGCAGGCGTTTTGTAGGACTTGCACAGAAAGTAACTGAGCCGGGTTTCCCAAATGGCAAAGATAAAGCCACTTGGGAAGGTCGAGATGGGAAAGGAGGATGTGGAGTCAGGCGTATAAACCTCATTCTTCAAGAGGAATGGTTCGGGGTGGGAGAGGGAGGGGGAGGCAGGCAGGCAGAGCAGGGCCTGCTTGGTTTCCATCCCTACTCTCAAAATGATGCCCAGCTCAACACCTCTCATATGTCAGCGCCAGGAAGTAAAGGGGCTGCTCCATCGGGGTTGTTTGAATGTTTCTCAGTACAGCAGGGGCTTCTATGGTTTGCTTCATTTTGATCTTGATTTTTAAAATGTAGTTTTTTTTTTTTCAGAATCATCTATGTCTAAAACATATTTCAATCGTTTTCACCATGGACTTCCACCCTCCTATTCCTCTGGTCTACTTCGAATGCCTCTCTAAACTTCACTTTCTCATTTTTTTTGTTTTTGGTTTTGTTTTGTTTTGCTGTTGCTTTTTAAAATTGCTTATTGAACGCAATCTGTCACAAACACATGGTTTCTCTATGTAGTCCAGCCTGGTCTCAAATTCAGTCGTCCTGTCTCAGGGCTGGAGTGATAGGCATATGCTACTACACCTAGCTAGTGGAAAGTGTAACAGATGATAAGGGAATACAACTGAAAAGTTCATATTTATGTTTCTAGATGTACTTAAAAAAAAAAAAAGCCCGCCCCCCCCCCCCCCCCCGAGCTGTCTTACAGTAGGAACCAAAAGGTTTCAGAGAAACTTTTAGACACTAAGACCAGACTGGGAAAACATACCAAAAAGAAAAAAAACAATGCCCCTCCCCCCTCAAATAAACACCAAAACCCCCTAAACCAACCACCAAACACCTTTGTTAAACAGTCTAGGCTTCCTTTGTCATGGGTGGATCAGCAAGCAGCTTATTTGTGAAGTCAATTCCTGAACAGAAATGTCTTATGGGTGCCTGGCCCAGCATGCTTGTGTGAATCCCATGGAGTCTTCACCCACCACTACCAGACTGCGATTCAGTTCCTTTGGCAAGCATTTAAAAGAAAGAAGTTGTCAAAGGCTCTAGACCGGTGCTTCTCAATCTGTGGGTCGCGACCCCCTTAGGGATCAACCAACCCTTTCACAGGGTTGTTTCCCTAAGACCACTGGAAAACACAGGTATTTACATTACCTGTGTGCTGCTGCATGGCAGCAGCAAAATTACAGTTATGCAGTAGCGATGAAAATAACATTTGTGGTTGGGGCGCGGTGGGGGGGGGTGGGGGGGGCAAGGGAGGGGGTCACCGCAACATGAGGAACTGCATTAAAGGATCGCATCATTAGGAAGGTTGAAAACCACTTCTCTAGAACATTCTTGGAGTACACAGTTGTTTTCTGTAGTTCTGCTATCCTATGACCTGAGGGGGAAGACCTTGCCGCATAGGGACCGGCTCCCTCGATGCCCTGCCGCACAGTGGCCCGCTGAATAATGGGTTCAGCATGAACTTAAAATGTCAGAAGGAACCTAACAACCGTGGCTTACAAGCAATAATCTGATTTAGAGAATTATTAAATTAGGTCCTAAATGGCAAGTGGCATTTAAACAGTTCCGTTCGAGGGACACAGCCTAGGTGCCCTTAAATGGTGGTGGTGGTGGGCAGAAGGCGTCCGTTTCGGTCCTGGCAGGCACAGGATTGATGCAGCTGCTTGTGCAGGCCCAGTAACCAACTTATTATTACAGGGGCTCTGAGGCTTGTCGCGGGGCTGTGCAAACAAATGATAGGCCTCACGTGGGAATGGCCCTAAGTGGAAGGGTCTCGGTGGAAAACACCGTTTGTGAAATAAGCCTTTCAGCCCCAAATTTAGCTACCGAGAGTGTAAAAACAAAGGTCTTTGCAAAAGAGACAGTGAGCAAAGCATGATGGATAATCTCGGCCATGCACATAATTGCTTCCAGGTGGCTAGCCACTTTATTACTCTGGGGGCCATGCTACCACCCTGACAATGTTTTCTTTCTCAAACACGGTAAGTCCTCAGAAGGCTGGTGCCAGCAGCTGCTGTTACCTATAACACTCCAGGTCCACGCCCTTTCTGCTCAGTCTCTAGACAACTGCCACATTAGGGAGGTTTAATTCAGTGAGCATATAAAACACAGTGTAGGGAAACCCCGGGAAGCGTCAGGCAAGTGATGAAAGTTTGGTTTCTCCATCTGGGTGAAGTTGTCAAATGCTGAAGCTGTAGGAATCTTTTTTTCAAAGGCTTTGCTTGTTTGTTTTAACTCCTCTGTATGGCAGGGAGGGTTTTGTTTTGCTTTGCTTTGGGATGACATTATATTTTCTTCTTATTTAGCCAATTGAATCTGTAGTAGTATTTTCAAAGACCATAATTTAATATTGAGTGACTTCATTCTGACAAAGTGGAAAAAATAGCGTGTTCTTCAATAGATATCAACACCTATAAATAAGAGGTGGAATACTTTTCTTATTACATGCTTTTCCAGGCTACAGAAAATAATTGTTAAAACAATACATAAATAAAAAATAAAATCATGTTTACACACATTTCATATCTCAAAAGTATATTCTTAGGATAGGCAATTATGTCCTTTAAACTCATTCATATAGGCAGATTTATGAGTTACTGACAATTCAAGAGCCATTTAAAAAATTTGCTGTAAGAAGACGAAAACCTTGTAAATAAAAGTAAACATCATGGACATCCATGCCCAGTCACAGTTTCTTTCTCCACTGAGTTTCTAAAATACACGGAAAGAAAATAGATGGTTTTTTGTAAGTTGGATTTGGTTAAACACTGTGCTCGGCACGGTAGGTATATTAATGTAACTAGCATGCTCAACTCTTAGGGAGCATATCAATTAAAGCCCCTCAAAAGAACCATAAATACATTTAGTATATATATGGCATTATTTATATTCCTATAAGAATATTTTCATGGTCCTACTTTAAATTCAGAAGTAAAATAATAGTATGGGTTTGCTACAAAGAAACAGTAAGAACAAATAGTATTAAACTATGAGAGTGGCTTCATCTTAATTAAAATTGATTCAAACAAATGATCATCCTCATCTCTAGGAAGGATCTTCGGGTCTATATATGTGGGTTGCATCTGGAAGATGAGGCCCTGCCCTGGGTGCAGGGAGACACTGAGTTTCAAAGGTTGGTCCATCAATCATGCACGCTTTTCAACTGTATTTAGGGGCTTGTTTTCTTCGTGACCTTATTTAATGTATTTGCAATTCAGGAATGCACACAACACAAAAACTCAAATGTACTTACACAACTAAATCAATTTTTACACATAAATGACTAAATCCAGGCCAGTCCCTGAGGATGCACTGGGGCGTTGCTTTTGACCTCACCGGCCTCCAGATGCATTTATCTCAGGCAGAGGACACCACAGAGGCAAGATAACTGGTTATTAAAAAAAAAAAAAAATTATCTCCCAAGAATTGTGAGAATTGCAATGAATTTTAATAAACATCTTTCTATAACTTAAGTTTGTTTCTTCCATAAGAATGCAAATGTATATACATATGGGTATAAAGTGGTTCTCCGTCTTATGAAAAAGATAACAATAACCTTCCATTGTTAAGCATGACAAGCCAAAGGCTTTTGATTCCCCGTAAAGCAATTTCCATAAAGCATTTCACAGGTTTTTTTTTTTTTTTTGCAATTGCAACAATTTTAGTGCTTTGTCTAGATTTATGTTATACTTTCCGTGACTGAAGCTGTGCGTCAAGTATACAGAGCCGTCTGCGCAGGGCTGTGTGATAGGCATCTGGCTGCTCTTGTGCCTTTTGCCCTCTGCTGATGGCTTGCTCTGGCTGTGAAGGGCTCGCCTCTTGTGCAGCTAGAGAAGTGATTGATCTTGTTTGTTTTGGACCTCCTACCCCTTCTTATATGTCTTGTCATCGAAAGAAACTCCCCCCCCCCCCCCCCGCAACACCCTGTGCCTTCCTATGAGGCCCCTGGACACTCTTAAGCATAGATGCACACCTTCAGCCTACATGGAATTGTAGTATAAACCCAGTTTAGCTTTGCTCTGGAAATCCGGCCTGAGGAGATAAAAGTGGAGAGTGAAAATGGAGCAATTGAGACCCCAGGGTCCAGAGGAAGACAATCCAAGACCAAACAAACAAACAAACAAACAAAAAACCAAAACAACAACAACAAAACAAAAAAAACCAAAAAAACAACAACAACAACAACAACAAAAACCCTCCTCTTCATCTAGGGTCATGGACAGGTTTTCAGCAAATATGCCCGTCATACTGTCATTTGTCTTCCAAAACCAGGTTCCAGAATACTAGCCAGAAGCAAGCTGTATTGCTCGTCACAAGAGTGTCCCTCTGAGAGGAGGATTGGCCCTACTCTCTTGCGAGTCACGTGGCGTTTGATTTGGTGTTGGAAAAGGGACACAAAGAAAATGAATGTAAAGAGGTAGCTGGGGGAGATATAAGGTAATGACTCTGCTTTCTGGAGTCAAGCACTAAGGCTAAGCCAGCTCAGGAGATGAACACACCGGGGCGTTGGTTCATCCCGAAATGACACTTTGGGCTTGGGTCTCCCGATTCCTTCTTCAAAAAGACACATCGTTGTTATAGCATCCATGTGCCACTGCCTCCACCATAGGTGCAGGTAGCGGGATGAGCCTCTGTGGCAGTGGGACTATGCCTTGCCTTCCTCTTTGGACAGAAGCTTGGAGTTCTCTGCTTTGCGATACAGTCTTCAGCCCCACCTCCCCAATCCTGTACTGCCTCACTTGACTATCTCAGACACGACTTCCTAAAGTTCTCTCTGGTCACCTCACGGCATACTTTTGCAGCTCATGCGATGCAGACTGCCTGTAGTGTCATGGTGCCCTGCTATTGTGGCCATGATGGATTTACTCTGGCCCTTGTCTTAGACTTGGAGAAAACCCACATGTGCCAGGCAGGGTTACATATGCTGTCTGCATCAGGTTTCCTTTATGCCTGGTTACCCCTTTCTAACCTAACATTTTGTCCTTATGTTAAGGATAAAAAAGTAGAGGCCCAGTGAGTTCGAGGGGCTTGGCTTGATCTTGGGGTTGGGCAGTGGTAGAGTGGAGACTTGTATTCTGGTCAAGCGTCACTGGAAAACTCATCTATTTCCTCCATGCCAAGTTGACTCTCTTAGTTTTGGAATTGGAATTGATTTTTTATCCATCCCACAGGCCATCGAAAATTTTCTTAAAGCATCTAGCTTTTGTCATTGTGAACATTGTATGTTGAAGTAGCTGGTGATGACATTAAAGAAAGAGATAACTGACTCCATGTTGTTTTAACATCATAGGATCAAGTGATAGAGCAAAATGAACACGGACAAATGATCTAGCTTACGAAAGCTTTTAAATTTACCTTTGTCTGAATCCGACATACCCCTCAAGTGCCATGTCCTGAAGGCTTGGTTGCAAAGCTTTGCTGTTATTCTGAAATAATGGAACCTTTTGGAAGTGGGGCTTAGTGGAAGACACTGAAGTCATGCCCTTGGATAGTGGGACCCTGGCCTCACTCACTCTCTCTGTCCCCACACATCCCCACCCCATCCCCAGCTACCATGAGGTAAACAGCTTTCTCCTATCTGCACAGATTGCCATGTCTTCCTTCTCTATAGGCCCCAAATTATGGACTGAGATCTTAATTACACGTCAAATTAATCTTCCCCCCTCTTATGAGTTCATGTCTAGTGTGTTGTCATGGTGATGGACATATTATCATTTCGCTTTACTTTTATTATCATTAAATAAATTTAGGAAATAATTAGTTCCTTAAAAATGTCAGTTACAAATAAGAGATGGCCTTATTTTTTTTTTTTCTTTCATAGCGGATTAGCATATGTTCATCTCTAGACTATCTTGAGAGTAGAAGACAATCATACATGGCCTGAAGTTTAATCCAACCACTCTGGAATTCTCCAGTAGTTCTTTCTTTTGCTTTGTAAAAAGTTAAAAATTTCTTTGAGGATTTCATGCAATACGTTTTGATTATTTTCTTCTACTATTGCTACTAGGTTCACCCTCATCCCCCGATTTTATGTATTTTTAAAAAATAATCCATTGAGTATAATTTGTGTTGCCCATGTACTTCTGAGTATGAAGTGTGGTCAATCTACCAAGGTCTACATCTTCAAAGAAGACGGACTCTCTCATAACATCTAGAAAAATTCAATAGCTCTTCTGCTAGGAGTAGGACTTTGTGACCACCACACTGGGAATCTGTCTGGGTTGACCTTATCTTGTTTTTGCACATAGTGTCACAAATGCTTTGAGTTCATATGTGGCCCTTACAGTCTCCCCCCTCCCCCACCCCATCATCTCTGAGCCTTGAGGGGAGGAGTGTGATATAGATGTCCCATTTAGGGATGAAAGTTCTACAATATCTTATTCTTTATATGTTGATGAGCTATTGCTCTGTATTAATCACCATCTACTGCAAAAGGAAACTTTTCTGATGAGGATTGAGAAATGTACTAATCTCTGAGTATATTAATAAGCCATTAGGAGATGGTTTAATATCATGTCAATTTAGAAGAAGATTATCACTTGGCTAGCCTCTAGGGTGGTGTTTCTCAATCTGTGGGTCATGACTCCTTTGGAAGTCACATACCAGATATCCTGTATATCAGATATTTACAGCAAAATTCATAACATAGCAAAATTACAGTTATGAAGTAGCAACAAAAATTTTATGGATGGGAGTCACCACAACATGAGGAACTATAGTAAAGGGTCACAACATTAGAAAGGTTAAGAAGCACTGATCTAAGGCCTATGACCTATCTACCCACAAATTCTTGGCCTCAATAATGGTGCCAAACATGAGTTCCATGCTGTGGAACAGTCCTTAATAAAGCTAATTAGAAAGTGATTGGTTACTCCCTTACCTTAGCTTTCAGGCCACTATTGCACCAGTGGGCATATCTTGCTAGGTCTATTGTAGATTGCATGGTTCGCAGATGAGTAAGACTGATGAATATTATTTTTTTCTCCAGTTGTATGTAAAGCACCTTTCAGCACTGGGAAAGCTAGCTAATAGAGATGAAGCTTCTAGGCTAATAATACCAGTTTGATTTCTGTATGGTCGGTGTCTCGAGTATATGATCTCTTCAAGAAATCAAGTTTTTGAAGGTAACCAAGAACAATATTAATTTCCTGAAATGTTTGGGGTCTGTGGGACAGCACTGGCCACAATGGTAATACAGGGAACCAATTTCTAGTTCCATTCATTTAATCCATTCATTTACCTTCACGTTTTATTTCATTTTTGCTTAATAGCTAAATAATATTCCATTGTGTAAAATTATCACATTTCCAGTATCCATTAATCTATTGATGAACATCTAGACCATTTCCATTTCCTGGATATTGTGAATAGAATAGAAATGAATTTTAAAACCCAATTAAAAACTGGACATGAAGCCGGACATTCTGGCGCACGCTTTTAATCTCAGCACTCAGGCAGAGGCAGAGGCAGGCAGATCACTGTGAGTTCAAGGCCAGCCTGGTCTACAAAGTGAGTCCAGGACAGCCAAGGTGACACAGAGAGACCTTCTCTTGAAAAACAAAAACAAAAACAAAACAACAACAACAACAACAACAAAAAAGGACATGAAACTAAAATGAGCTTTCTCAAAGGGAAAAAAAAAGATAGAAAAAGAATGAAAGAAGAAAGATGGCTCAAAATATTCTTTAGCTTTCAGAGAAATGCTAATTAAAACAACCTTGCGATATCATTTACCAGAATGGCAATGATGAAAAATTTAAAAAGATAATACACGTTGGTAAAGGTGTGCAGTGCAAAGGGGAACACTTATTTGTTGTTGGTGGGAATGCAAACTGGTGCAGCCACTCTGGAAATCTATGTGGAAGTTCTTTAAAAAGCTAGAAATAGATCTAGCTATCATAGGATCCAACTATTGCATTCTTGGGAATGTACCCACAGGCCTCTATGATCTATCAAAGAGATACTTGCTCACCCATCTTCACTCACTTCTGTGACCCATTTTAAGGGAACCTGAGCCAAATAAATGAAAAGTCCAAACAGAGGGCTGGGGATGGAGCTCAGCAGTAGGGTGCTTGCTTTGAATTCCCAAGGTCTGAAGATTCATCCTCAGAACTGCAAACAATCAAGCAACCTCCTAACACAACAACATCCCCAGGAGATGTGCAAGGAGGCAGTAGGTATGGGCCAGGTGTCCATTTCAGAGATCCTTGGTGTAAACCCGTGGAGAATCCAGGCAGCTTTGGCAACCATGGAATGAGAATAGCCCTAAGTCCAAGTGCATGAGCTGAAGGGCAGAGACAAGCCCTTCTTGTCCACTCTCCATTCTTAGTGACCAGAAATATGATTGGCACACAGTGGTCAAAATCTGCAAATACAGCACTGGAGAGGTTGAGGCAGGAGGATTATGAGTTCAAGGCTAGCCTGGTGTACATAATGAACAAAGCAGATACACAGCCAAGGCAAGCAAAGCCAAAACACAGTTGCTGAGTGAAAGAGCATCAAAAGCCTCCAAGGAACTAAGCTTCTGCTAAAATGAAACTTGTGTAGTAGATTAATTAATAAGTTATTTGCATGAGACCCGTTATTTGTGGAACATTGGTAAGGCAATTTTGCAATCACCCTACATTTACAGAGGAGGGATTTGGAGGCTGATGGATACATTTCCTATAGTAGGAACTAAATGGAGGTTAAGATCCCTCCACCCACCCTGCCACTGGCTAGGCGACTGATTCTCCACCTATGGGTCGAGACCCTCTTGTGGAATCAAATGATCCCTTCACAGGGTTTCCCTAAGACCACCACAAAACACAGATACTTAACATTATGGTTTACAGCAGTGACAAAATTCCAGTTACGAAGTAGCAATGAAAATAATTTTATAGTTGGGGGAGTCACCACTACATGAGACACTGTATTAAAGGGTCTCCGCATTAGGAGGGTTGAGAACCACTGTCTAGGTCTTTCTACCTGAGACGATGCACTTTGGTTCTGTTTTGTTCCCTATTTGTGCTGTAATTTATGCCAAGGGAGATACACTGCCATTTTGGGGTATAGTCAAAGACCGTTCAATTGATCAGCTTTCAGCTATCAGAGTTTCAATTACTAAATAAGTTCCAATAGCCAGGAATTACTATACCTTCCTTAATATCCTTTGCATCAGATGGGGACTGAGAAAGTCCCAGGAGAAGCTATTTCCAAATTTAGTTTACAAACAACAGGAAATGTAGAAGGGGAGAATTTGAGGATTTAAAAAAAAAAATCAATTATTGAATTCAGTCCTGGTTTTAGCTACAGCCTAGCTTACCATCTCTATCTTGGTGCTGCATTCCTCAGACTGCTGACTTTTGAGTTTCAATTTGAGCTTACAGGGTTTTTTCTTCCTTCCTTCCTTTCTTTAAATAAATAAAAAAAAAAAAAAAAAACCTCATTTCCTTAAAAGGAACAAGAAGCCCCACTTTTGTCCCTCACAGAGGAATTTGTTCAGGAAACACTACGGTAACAGGGTTAGTTATTTGAGGCAGACTCCTGCTGTGTGCAGCATCCTCTGGAGTGAACTGCACTGGAGGCTGCAAAGACTGTTTACTCCAAATAGACATAAGAAGGTCTGTTGCTCCTGGAGAATACACAGCATAAAGGTTCACTGCATGGTACCCGCGTTTTGCATAGTTCCTAGAAGCCTCAGCCTTATGTACTGGGATGTAAACGTTGATGGTGAAAAAGGCACATGTTCTAAATTAGCACCTTAAGACATGGCTGATAATGCATTTATCTATGCATTTGGTAATTAGTCCTTAAAAGAACTTGAGAAGCAGATGCGTATTTTAAGAAATGAGAAGTGGGGTTACTGAGTTCAGGCTGGGGTGAGACCCTGATTCTCAGTTGATGTAAAGGTTCTTGTTCCAAAGGAAGTGACATTTATTCAGATGGAGGGGTGAGGGAGGGGCACGCTATGATGGAGACACAATGCTCTTGGATTATAAGGCATAATGCTGCAGCCAGGAGGTAGCTCGTGGCAGCATCCCAGGATATTTCAGAAAATGTTACCCAATTGCCCTCAGAAATGGAGTTTTTAAAAAGAGATTTCATTTGAAATTGTTTCTCAAGTAAATACGATAATGGATGGCCAAGGCCAAGCGACCAGATGGCTTCAGAACTGTCCTTCCTGCGACTTTAGTTCGCAGGGCTCGTGAAATTCCCTTATCTGTTGATAAAACAGTCCAGACGGGCAGCCTAAGTGAGGAGAGAATCGGTCAAGGCTATAACTAACAAGTCTGGTCTCAATATAGTCTCGAGTTAGGTGTGGCGAGAGGGATAAGAAAGTTCAAGGCCAGAATTAGGGGGGCAGAGCAGAGGATCCTAGTACCAATGCCAGAGAAGCCGTATTTTCATTCCCTGAGGAGGTGACTTTGCACTGCCTATAATACAGCCGCAGACCTTGGGACTTGCATAGAACCTTTATAGAGAGGACCTCCGGTCCCTCCAAATACTGACTGCCAAGGCACTTCGACGTCTGCGTCCCTGTGACACCTTATGATATCCAGGTTTCCTGGGAAAAATCTGGAGAAAAGGAATATGATGATGGCGTTAGTCAGCAACTTGGGTACCCCGAAGACTGAGTCATCAGTCGTCCTGTAGATGTAAGCGAGCTTAGGAGGGAACATGTTAGACAGGGTCATAGCCCTCACTGTACACCTATCCAAGTACCAATGGCTACATGGCATCAATAAATGCATCCGTGAGATTTGCAAGTGAGTGTACTTCATTCATTCACAAGAGTAAACCAGAAAGTGGATCTACTGCTCAATGCGCCATGCAAAGTCTCTCTCCCTCCTTTCCTCCCTTTCCCATCTCTCTCTCGTTGAAGCTCTGGCCATAGTCTAGTCATTCTCATGGATGGTAGCCATGGTCTCGTAGTCCTTATAAATAATGAAGACCCGATTAATCCCATCTAAGGTTCAGAAGCCCCCTGAGTCCCATTTCTGCTTGTTGTCAGGCAGGAGTACAGGCTGCTGTGGAAAATGGAAGCCAATGCCAAGACGATACAAATGTAAACTGTAAACACATACAATCACACACACATGATCTGACACACCCTTCATCATGACAAAACTGAAGCCAAAGGCACCACACAAAAATAAGTTATTTTTTTTTTCCCCTCTTGCGGCTGAGGTTGTGGAAGACTCTTTTGTAATGCAAGGTTCGATTTTCAGTTTATTATAAGTCCACAATTAAAAGTGGCCCACATAAAGGAGTTGTAGTGTGGCTTGCCACTGTGCTCGCTGTGGTCGTATCTGAGGATCAGGGTGGAGGACGTAGAATCAAATGCAGCCCGGCTCAAATTTTCAGCATATTGTTGCAAAGTTCTTTTATTTGCTTTTTAGCCTGCATGGGCCTTTGCAATTTGTTCTCTTATTTGGACCATATAAACAGCATCAGGGTGCTTTTTTTCTTTTCATTTAAACAAACAATGACTTTGGAAGTAAGAAGAAAATTAGTAACAGGTGAAAGTTTATTTTTAATGATGTTGAGATCAAATTCCTATTTAACTCACAGAACAAACTCCCCTCATGTCTCTTTTAATGTTTCAGAATTATTTATAAATTAAACTCACACAACCTCTAAACATACTCAGAATAGAAAACTATCTCTTTATTCTGTATTGTGAACAGACTGCAAAGGACACTGTTTTGTTCTGCTTTCTTCTTTGCAGTTTATTTTGTAAAACATCTTGAATTGTGAAAGCATTCTTAGAGCTGTCTTTGAGAATTTTTGTTCTGTACTTCCATGTAAATCAAAGCTCATTGCCTGGAATTATGTTTCTTT
Source organism: Acomys russatus (assembly GCF_903995435.1). Taxonomy (NCBI): domain Eukaryota; kingdom Metazoa; phylum Chordata; class Mammalia; order Rodentia; family Muridae; genus Acomys; species Acomys russatus. Next base: position 55,963,276 of record NC_067153.1, read on the forward strand.
TAAAATCCATGCTAATGTTTGCTTTTACTAGAAATGTTTTACAAGTGTATATGTATTTGTTCATGTTATGTTTCATTGTGTTAACATTGTGTCTTTTTGGGTTTTCTTCTATTCCTTTTCCATTACCTTAATGTACAGAGTTTATAGTAACCAATGTAATAAGAGAATACTACCTGGCAGCTCCTCTTTCTTTGTCTGTCCATGTATACCTTCATAAACAAGGGGACATCTTCATCTAGTTTTACTTAATATATTTCTGTTTCTATTATTAATTTCTATGGAAATGAAATTTGAATGACTCGATTAAATATGAAATATTTGGACTACGAAAGGAAGACTGATTTCAGCTTAGTGCCAGGAACTTTTGGAGATAAGAGAAGTGGCCTTCCAATGTGTGCATGGGGGATGCCATGACTGTTGATGCTCCCCTGTGACATTCATGGTGACATTCTGGGGAAAGTGCCAGTGCCTGGGTGGACTTTTAAATGTTGACTAAGAATTGCAAGCTTGAGGATAATTCCACATTGGGTCTCACTGAAACAACACCCATCGAGACTGAAAATGCCTTTTGGTGACAATTGAATTTTTCTTTCCCTTTTGAGTGCAGGTTCAAGAAGGTTAAAAGAGGCCTTCTGATGCCCTGATGGCATTCCAGAGGTTGTGAACCTCATGATGTGGGTTCTGGGAACTGAACTTGGGTCCTCTGCAAGAGCAGCACACTCTTAAGCACTGAGCCACGTCTAGCCCTCAACGCTTTGTTTTCTTTGGTGCCAAGAGATCTTTGTGTCTCTTTTTGAAGGCTTGGCTTATAGCATTTTACAATGCCAGCTACTCTCTCCAAACTAAGTTCTTTAATGAGCTCATCTCTTTCCCACTGTAGGAGAGGTCATTTAGAGTGCAAATTCCTGGGGACTGGAAGGATTTCTTCAACGAGCCCTTCACATTCTTGTGTATTCCATAAATCCTGTAAATAGTAGTCACGTCAAATATTCCATACATTAGTCCCATTCCACTAATAGATAATTTATTAGATGTGAGTTATATGAATATTTATAACAGTCTTGAAGTGAAGGATTTTGTATCTACAGGGAAGAAAAAAAAATGGTACAGAAACATGATTTGATTTAGGAACTTCTCCTCAGCATTCTCTCTTTCCTTGCTGGCATACTATGAGGCAAATGCACACTAGGGCAGTTGTGGAAGCTGTAGGAATGTTCTAGCTTTGCTAACACACTCTGATAAAGGATCTCTCAGCCGGTGTCCTCTTCTGGCAGCATTTCTCAACCTGCAGGTTGTGACCTCTTTTGGGGCCTGTTGGACTCTGAAGCCTTTCCTCAGCTGGGTCCCCTCCTATCCGCCTGATCTAGGGAACCCCAGATCCTCTAAGGAGTGTCACATAGCCTGCAGGGAGATTACAAGCCCAACCCTTTCCCGATAAGAAATCCGTTCAGTATGCACCTGGGGATTCTTGGAAATACTCTGTCCACCCTAATGAGATGTCTTGGTACCTTAGCTTTCAACCAATGAACGTTATCCATACCTCTGACTATACCTGAGTTCTTCCTCTCTCCCATGCCTTTCCCTGCGCCCATAGGATAAAGTTCTGTGTTCCCCTTCTTATGACAGAACTGTGCTGCTGCATGTAAATGTAATATCCCTGGCACCCCGAGCCCCGCTGAATCAAACACACTCACCCCCAAAACAGCCCCCAAGTGCCTAAGCTTTATAAGTCCCTGGTTTATATGAAATAAAGGGGGCACCATCATTTGTTTCACCAAAGATTATCATTTATTCTGGGGAAGGACAGCGCCCTTCGCCCCCGCCTCTTTCCTGAAGTATTCTCACCACTGAATCCCCAGGCAGCCATAACTGCTTCGGTTGCGGCTAAAGCCTGCTTGACCGCTGCATGGTTTCTTGCGCCACTCTACCCACCACAGTGCCCATCTGAGAAGGTGAGTGGCCTGCTGTTCTCGAAGCAGCCATTCTGTCCACCAAACCAAAGAGGGCTCCTGCCACTGCTTCTCAGTGTCCGGGCTCCCCGTTTTTTGAAGCAGCTACCAACTTGCCCGAGTCAGGCCTGGCCCTCTTTGCTGCCTGGCTCGGGTTTCTGAGTCATGAGCTCCCTGCTGCTATCCCTCCTGGTGCTGGCAGCCCAGCTAAAAAAGCAGCAATGCTTCTTGGGGATCAATCTTTTCTCTCGCACCGCACCTCCGGCTGAGCTGGGAGATCTCCTGGCACAGATCTCGGCTCCGTGCTCCACCCTTCTCGCCTGGACTTTGGCATTCCTTGAAGAGGTGGAACCTTTGACCCTCTGTTTCACCTTTTTCTGCCTGGAAACTGATGGCACTTCCCTAGAAACTTGGAATCACGGCCGTCAAATGACCATTTCACAGGGATAGTCTAAGACCATAGGAAGACAGGGATATTTACATTATGAGTCATAACAGGATCAAAATTACAGTTACGAAGTAACAATGGAATAGTTTTAGGGCTGGGGATGGCCACACCATGAGTATCGAAGCCTTAGGGAGATTGAGAACTGTTGTCTTATGGTCTCTAGGTCATCCATGGTCTCCCCAGACTCACTCAAGCCTAGCATCCAAAATGTTCTTTTTTCTACTCACCCAAATTAAAAAAACCCCAGATTATTCCTGCAATGGGTGGTGGGGGAGAGGGGGTGATGAGTCCTGGGTTTCTGGGAGACATTTCCCTTTAAAGACAAGCACATCAATGAGATGATTAACTGGTGTGCTGGGGGGAAACCTGAGTTCCTTGATGACTTCATTCTTTGATCAGCTTTTTATGTGTGTTGGTAGCATTGATCCTGGTTCCATTGCTGAGCGAATCCCATCTGATGCAGAAGTATGATATGGTTGTCTTTGGAACACCCTCCCTACTGTGGTGGTATAGCCCTGGGGTATCTAGGTGACAACAAAAGCCAGGAGTAGCTCCCAGGACTGGGGGAACTAAAGCTAGCATCATGTTGACACAGCTTTGCTCACCTATCACCGCAGGGGCTAAGCTTACCCTGAGGCTGAGCACTGTGGGCATTATTTCCCCAAACATTCCACTGTTTCCTCTCTATGTGGCTGCCTTGATGGGGGGATAGGGGGGTGGGGGAGGGGGCTGGCGATGGGGGGAGGGGGGACGGCGGGGGAGATGATCTTCTATGGAGAACCACCTGGGAACAAAGTTAATAGAGTGTCATTCATTAGGGTGGCCCACAGATACATGTGCAAACTCCAAGCTCCGTGTGGGGTACAGATTATCATCATCTCTTAGTGAAAGCCACAGACGAAGCCCAGGAACTTGTCATAGGCCACACAGCTTACAGAGAGTTGGGGTTGCATTCTGTGTTGGTTTTGTTCCAAAGCCTGCATTCCTGCCATAGTGTGATATTTTTATATTATGTTATATAGGAAAAAGAGAAAATTACACCTAATAAAACTAGTTTTAACTAGTAATAGTAATTAGCAAGTTATAAGAAATTATTTATGCCCAAATACATATATGTTCATTTGAGAAATGAGAGTGTTCCCACATTACAAATGCCGTTTTTTCCATCTTGTTGTTTTACTTTTTTTCTCTTGGCTTTTTTCTTCCTTCCTTCCTACCTTCTTTCCTTCCTTCCTTCCTCCCTTTCTCTCTCTCTCTCTCTCTCTCTCTCTCTCTCTTTCTTTCTTTATTCATATTGGAATGCACTAAAAAAACATCATAACACCCAGGTAGTGTGGCATACCCTAAACCCTGTGCTTAGAGAGAGAGAGAGAGAGAGAGAGAGAGAGAGAGAGAGAGAGAGAGAGAGAGAGAGAGAGAGATATGAATGGTAACTGGACACTTTCTTTGTGCACCGTTTAAGCATTATTGGCAGTGTCAGGAGGAAAAGAATGTTTCTGGCTTAAGATGGTTTGTATAGCTGCGCAGGAAAGGATTGTCTGATGTGTTAGCATTTGCGGCAGAAGTGCTGCGAGAGGGAAAGTCAAGACTGTTCTTCAAGCACATCCAGTGCGTCTCTGTAGTGGCTCTCTGATATGAGTTAGAAACTGTTGATGCATTTGTGATCAATTAGAGAGATGTTGACATACCTTATTTTCGAGGGAAAATTTCATAGAGGCAAAGGCTGGTATTTCTAACTGCAAGTATTTGTGCTTTGCTGTGGCCTGGAAGTGGGATAGAAGGACAGAGATAACATTTTATGAGACACAAGTCCCAACTTTCTGAGTCTAGAGTCTTCCTGCCTGCGTATGTGTGTGTGGAGTGGAGGTGGATGGGCAGCGGCCAGCTAGAGTTACTTAGAGGGGCACATTGCTTTTTCTATGAGGGAAAAAAATATTGCTTTAAAACTAGCTTGATTTATGGTACGTACAGATATTTACATTGGAGAACAGAGAGCAAATTATCAGGCCTCAGAGTGGCTGGTAAATTCCACAGACAGAGATTCTGCATAACACTGTACTGTTATGCTCTCCAGACAAATGTGTAAATAATGTCCAGTTCCTAGGCAGCGAGCAGGGCGATCCTGGAGAGCTTCCACCGAATGGACCTCAGATAATGTTGTTAGTGCTAAGTGGGGATTTGTGTCATTGTTCACAGTTCGGAGTTTAAAGGTTCCCATGGCATAAAAATACAAGCCAGGGGCATAGAGGACAGCGAGCAGAAAGCATGTCAATGTCTGGGAAGGAGTCACATTTCTCTAGGGAGGAAATTTAACTGAGAAAGGGCACTCAGAAAATGTCCACTGCTAGAGTGCTGGTCCGCTAAGGCTGCTGTAGTCAAGTGGGGCAGTTTATACACTCCGTTGTTCCTTCCTGTGTGTGTGGGGCAGAGTCCCAGCAATGGTGTTAGCTAGGCTGGGCGGGCAGAGGAAAAGATTTCCTCCCCTAGTCTCCCTGCCTGGGAAGGTTGTCTTCTAAGCATAACTCTGCATCAGCTTTTAAGCAGCTGGCTCGGAACTTCCCTTCTTATGGGTGTCAGTCATATGAGATCAGAGTCCACTCGAAGGAATGACCCTGGCTTTCTTTCCCTATGCTGTTATTGTATTTTGGTATTGGGGATTGATCCTAGGCTCGCCTGGATCCTAAGAGTTCTATCTCTGGGCTATAGTCCCAGCCCCCGACCACACTTCAGTATCTTCTGTGAAGACTCTTCAATTTCCAAATAAGGCCACAGTCTGGGGTACTGTGCTTCCAAATTCAGCATACAAGCACGCGGGTACAAGCTCAGCCTCGCAGACTCCACTCACAGCTTTGTTGTCGACATAACAGCCCCTCAGAAGAGACACGGCCATGGACCCGCAAAGGGCATGAGGCCCCTCGATCCTGGAGAATCTGGCTGCCCCAATCACTGGAGAAAACCAGGTGTTAGCACTCTGGTACAGGGTGGCCACTGACCTTGTGCCAAAATAGGGACTCTGAAGAGCAAAATGGCGCTGACCTGATGATACGCTGGGCCTCAGGGACGTTTTGGATTTTCACCTCGAAGGAGGTGTGGTGCCACTGTTTTTTTAAAAATATATTTTATTAATTTATTCATATTACATCTAAATTGTTACCCCATCCCTTGCAGGACAGCGAGTATGTACTGCCTCTTCAGATGTTGCCTCTTCTAGTGCCTCTACGATTCTGGTACCTTAGTCTTTATTTTCTATTTCACAGATGAGGACAATGGGACAGAGAGTGGGAGAGAGGAGAAATTCAATGGAAGCCTGTAGGCTTTGATTTTTTTTTTTTTTAACCTACTTTATTTGAGGTTCATTAATGCCTCTACCTCCCTTCCAACCCTCCAACCCTAGGAGAGAAAGAAGGTTAGTGGGAGAGAAAGGGCGGGGCATAGTTCTCTTTGGCTACTTCCTGTTGTTTAGGATCTTCTGGTTCTTTGAAGCATTACCAATCTCCATCATCAGGATAGTCAGTCAGCAGCAGCGAACACAGCAACACCTTTCTCTTCCTCCTCTGACTGTCTCCTCTAAGCATCTTCTCTTAGCCCTCATTCCCCGCCCTCCCCCTTCCCCCTTCCCCCTTCCCCCCTCCCCCTCCCTCTCCCTTCCCTCTTCCCTCCCCCCTCCTCACTCCCTGTCTCTGCTTTGGTAATTTTCCATCTGGCCAAGACCACACCCCTGCACGAGACAGTTCCCAGCTGACAAAGACCAAACACACCCTCTCACAAGGCAGTTATCAGCTGTGGACAAACTGGAGCAGCCCCCACATCTGACACCTGGGACCAAAACATAAACATGTTTACATATCATAAACCAAAGTTTTCCACAAGAGAGGCCACACAGCTACTAAGAAAAGAAAAAACAAAGAAGCCTGGTATCCTGCTCAGGTTCTGCAGTCTTTGCCATGCCACCTGCCACCCCCTCCTCACGCTGTATCCATCTCATACACATCACATGCAGGCCACTCTGGAACGCAGAAAACCATTGTGGGGGAACTTCATTACTTGGCTAGTCTAAATTTTCATTTGATAAAATAAAATAAAAAGGATGGGCCCAGTAAACACATCAGGGAAGGTCTGTAGCTTTCAAGTCGAGAGAAACATGCTGTCCCAATACACTTATTAAGCCATCACATAGATAGCATCACGGAGAATTCTTACGAAGACCTAGATGGATTGTGCACAGCTGTCCAGTAGACTAATGCCGAGTGGGGGGTTGATCTCACCATGTGTGGCCTCCGACACACTTCGTGAAGCCTTCACCTGTCACACACTCAAGCCTTGGTGAGCTTCTTTATGACTTACTATTTTGAAGTTACCCTCACCTCATGTTCTGGTCTATAAGCACACTTATAGGGCTCAGCAGGGGATAATTATGCCCTTTGACCCAAGAAACAGGATTAAATGATTCGCTTCACATTTAATCATTTTTACCCCATTCTGATGCAGAGATCCATTTCCCCCAAAATGAAATAAATGATTCAATCTTCCTCCTGGGACAAGTTAGGGCAAATGCAGTTGCCACGTAAAAAACCAAACACTCAAGGTAATATTACATATTTTTAAATATAGGCAGTTGGAGATGGAAATGAAACTTAATAATATTGCAAGCATACACTGGGATTTTATTATAACTTTATTACAATCATAAATGTGAAATTTACATGTGATATATATTTTCATATTAGATTTTATTAAATTAGTTCAGCATTTAGTCATTAACGTGGTGGTGGTATGTTACTAACATTCCCTTTGCATTGCATGCTCAACTTAGGAGACCTACAAAATGAATTAAAAACCAATTTTTTACCTTCACAATGTGTTCTAAACCCAAGTTCATGTATATTTTTAGTGTTGTAACCACTTAGGAGGTTTGGGCTAAAGCACCTGTGAAAAATTAAGTCTCTTCTATAATTTGTGTGCCTGTGGGAATATGTATGTGCATAACATTGAGAGTTGACATGGAAATTAAGTCATCAGTGACTTAATGACCCACCTAATGATCTGCAAAGAAATCAAATGACTTCCCTCTCTACACTACTAAGTAAAACATTCAGGACACAGTATCATACTCACCAGAGGAGCCCATGGATTGTTTGTAACCTTGCTTAGCTGCCTTTTCCAAACACACAGGGTTCCCAGGCCCAGGCTCAGAGGTTCCTTCTGAAGTGCCTGGTGGAGGGAGCCGCTTAGTTCCACTAGAGGAGTGGGTTCTTCCTTGCTTTTCCTTCCCTCCTTTCTTCCTTCCCTCCTTCCCTCCCTCCCTCCTTCCTTCCTTCCCTCTTTCCTTTCTCCCCTCCCTCCCTCCCTCCTTTCTTTCTTTCTTTCTTTCCTTCTCTCCTCCTGTCATCTTTGGAATCTCCCCACCTCCATGCACACTCTTATACAATTAGCTACAGGGCAGCCATCAGTTTTCCTAACTCCCCACTTCCAAAGGCAAATGAGAGCTGCCAGGACCTGGTGTCTTTCTTAGTGTCAGGTCACTGTGGGTCTTGCTCAGATTTGTAACTTAAGTGTCAGAGCAGTGTCAGATAGGGCTATTTTTCGGTGTGCCCTGATTCTGTGGAGTCCACTGACCTTTTCAAAACAAGTTGTGCTTTGTGCTGTCTGCTACACATTTATCACATATGGCTTCAGAGAAGGAAAAATATTTCAAAGGGATTCAATTCACTTTATGTATTAAAACACACAATATTTTTGAAACCTCATTAGAACATCATTTTAGGGCTCACATCACACAACTGCACAAACACAGTATGTTCCAGGATTTTTGCAACTAAGTTTACTCAGACAAAATTCAAGATAGATCAAATTCACAGTCAGGAATTGAATTGTTATATCTACAAATTAAGTGGCATTTACACCCATACCGCACGCTAGTGAAAGCATGCCGACAGCGAACAGTGACTATGAAGTAATTTTACAGTGGGCTTCAGGGTGGAGACCTGGAATGTGCGGTACAGAGAAGGCATGTTAGCATGACAAGCACTTTTTTTTTTTTTAATTTAGAGAAAATGTATAAATCGGTTAAAGTAATAGTTTCTATTTCCAGATGCTTTTGTCCACACCTCATTAACCCTAAGAAATGTCCCTTGATGTGTCTATCTTCAAAACCATTATTTCATTTTACTTACAGTAGTTTGAGAAAGGGGTAGATGACAGCTGAGTGTGGAATCAAACGCCCTCCATATGCTAAAGCTCTCCCTCGGTACCAGAATAGGTCAAAGTTAAAGGGGAGCGGTAGGGAGAGGGTACATGTGCCTCAGTGCCTATGTGGAGATGGGAGGAAAACTTACACGACATGTGGAAATCAGTTTTCTCTTCCATGTGGGTTTCAGAGATTAAACTCAGGTAAGCAGGGTGTAAGGCTGAGCCCTCTTGACAGCCCTAGGTATTAGCTGTGTGTGGTCTTGAACTCCTGTTACTCTTCTTCAGCATAACCTACCAGGGTGCACTGCTACATCCAGCGAACCTCTACTTTTATTCCCTTTGCTCTCCTCATTAAACTTAGATTGTGTTGTTTCTCCATCATCATCATCCTCACCACCTTACCTCTTCTCATTTTATGCACCTTGAGAATCCAAACTCCATGCTGGCTTGAAGCAGTGTTGTTGGAGCTGACTGCTGCTCACAATTCAAAACAAAAAAACCCACCAAGCTTCCCTCCATGTCCTCATTGAAGGCTCTCAGGGCTGCCCGACAACCCCACCCCATGCCTCTGTCTATCCCTCCGTCGCACACTGGTTGAATATTTCATAACCCACCCCATGCTTCTGTCTAGTCCTCCATCCCATGCTAGTTGATCATATCATTTCTTCTCCTTGTGACAGATAATCTTGAGTATTGACTTGCTTGAATTGAGAAACACCTATGAGATTAGTAGTGTTCGAGCCGGGTGTGGTGGCGCACGCCTTTAATCCCAGCATTCGGGAGGCAGAGGCAAGCAGATCGCTGTGAGTTCGAGGCCAGCCTGGTCTACAATGTGAGTTCAGAATGGCCAAGGCTACACAGAGAAACCCTGTCTCGAAAAACAAAAACAAAAACAAAAAACAGAGAGAGAGAGAGAGAAAGAAAGAAAGAAAAAGAGATTAGTAGTGTTTCTCTGAGACTGTTTCCAAAGAGTATTAACCAAGTAGGGAATGCATGTCCTGAATGTGGTGGCAACCATCCCTAAGGCTGTTGGCCTAGGAGGACAAAGCAGGACAACAGAGCGAGCCTGAGCGCATAGACGTTCTCAGTGTCTGCCTTCTGACCAAGTTGCTGTTCTCCACCATGGCCTCATGACCATGATGGATAGAAACCTCCTCTCTTTGCTTCTGTTACAGTGACAAAAAGCGTGGCACACATCTCTGACTCTTAAGTCTCTCATCTTTTCACACTTACGGTAACATTGCTTTCTGGATTCCTGAAAACCGTATCATTTATCTTGCTACCCACCTAGAACGTTCTTGCACCCGTATCCGTACTCCAGGTATCTGCCTATCACCACGAATGAAATAAAGGCATGTGCTCCTACCTGACTGACCTTTGAAATGTGACCTTAGGTGACCTCCACTCCGCTAAGCAGGCTTTGTCCTAGACTCCGTTTCTCACCCATGGGAGCACAACCCCGAACCATGCTGCGTGCTCTCAGCTAGACCTATACAACACCCTCCTGAGTTTACACTCTATCTACTGCTTTGTCTCCTTTTTTAAAAAAATGGAAAACTCATTCATAAAGATTGATGTTGGTGTTTGCTAGCTTTCCTGCTGAGTCTGCTCCTGTCTGTGGGATCGTGGCAGAAGTACAAATCAAGTGTGCACCAGTGCGTATGTGGAAAGAAAGCTTTGTAGCCTGTGCCACCGAGGCTTACAAAGTCACTGTCCCCTCATGCCCTGCCATGCAGCATATGCAGCGATATTCTTATCCCCCCGTAGATCAAGGTAAGCGGATCTCAAAAAACAGAGTTTAGATTGGATTTTGTTATTGCTATCTTGTAGTATATTTATATTGTTCCAAATGCTGAAACATTTGGTGAACCTTGTTAGCCCCTTGTAAGCTAATATAAGGGCAAGCCTTTTAGGGTGCTTGATGGAAAAGGGATCAAATGTAGACAAGCAGGCCGAGAACTTGGGGAAGAGCTCATTCTGTGTTTTTTCAGGATCCTGCTGGAAAAATGTCTCCCTTAAAAATTTTTTTGAATAGGCTGAATGTATTCCTTTAAGTAGCTCCTTCATGACCATAAGTCATATGAAGAGTGTTTATTCACTTTGCTTACAGCTTTCTTTAAGCTTGGCAGCTCAGATGAAATCCTGCTTTCATACGTTTTTATGATGTTTCTTGAAAGAATATTTTCAGCTGAATGCCACCCACCTTGATTCAAACAGAAGGGGAGGGGGAAGCCAGAGCAAAATTCCACGAATAAATGGAATAAATTAGAAAGTCAAAGAAAACTCTCTCATAAAAGAACAAATGGAATAAAAGGAGACAAACAAACAAACAGCAACAACAACAAAAAAACCCTTGCAGAGTTAAAATTTCAAGAGTGGCAGGTAATAAATTAGCCACCCTTGAGAAGGGCGCCTCATGGAATCCAGCCAGTCTTTGTTTCATATTCTCCGAAGGAAAACTCAAATTAAACTTGTTTTATGCCACTTATACATTTTTGTCTCTACTGTTGTAACATTTCATAATGTGACTGAATACCTGCCCAGTTCATGAATCCAGAAATTAACATACCTCAGTACTCAGGAGAAGCAAATTGCTGTTGAAACAGAATCCTCTTAGAAAAACACGAGAGAGAGAGAGAGAGAGAGAGAGAGAGAGAGAGAGAGAGAGAGAGAGAGAGAGAGAGAGGAGACATTGATTTTGATTTTTAGTTTTGCATTTTATGTGTATGTGACTTCTGTATTTACTTATTCATTTTTCCCCAGAAAAATTCAGCATCAAAGTTATTCCTTGAGGCCATGTATAAAGATGTGAAAACCAAGTCAAACAAGAATAAACAAAAGCCATGTGTATGCGAAGGAGCTGTTGGAGACGCGATTCCAAGATCTTGTCTTCAGAAGTCTTTTTAAAGACAACTAAAAAGTGACCCAGATACAGTCACTCCCAAACCCTGGGACTGTTTTGATTAATCAGGGAGAATCCTTGCTCTAACAGATCCTCGGTTCCATAAGGACACTTTGTGCTAACAAGGGACAGTCCAATGGTGACTCGGTTTTTCTATTTCTTTCTTTCTCTTCTCTTCTGTCTCATGCCAGGACCCTCCTCTTCCCTTTGGTACTTCTTCAGTCAGCAAAAGCTTTCTAGAACACTCCTTGAGCTGGAGGCTTACAGCTAGCAGAGGTCAGACTTCTGGCAAGAATTTAATTCTTATTCAGTCACTGTTTGTTCCCTGCAGGGGTGAGGGTGGGAGAGACAATCCTGTGCAGTGCTGGCAACCCAAACAAGTCATTTTGTGTCTGTTCAAGTAAGAGACTCTCCAAATTTTCGATCTATAAAACTTGATGTAAGTCTTGAGAAAGTATATCTGCAGAAACCAGATTTCTTGACAGTGGCTTTGTATAATTCATTGACTGGCTGTGTAGGGACCTTTTCTCCAACATAAAACATCTTTTATTAAAAGCTCTGGACCAAAGGTGAAATAGACAAAGTACATTTGTAAGTCTCAAGATAAGGATGCTTTTCTCATCTTATTTTGATGATATGTTTTACTCGTAGATAATGGTATAAAGTAATAGCACAAACACTGTGCTTCTAACACTCCAATAAGAGGTTAAAGACACTGTGGGCTGAAGGCAAGGCTCAGTGGGTAATGTGCCCGCTGTTCAGTCAGGAGGACTTAGTTTAGGAAGCCAGCAGCAGCATGCACTTGTAACCCCAGGACTGGGGGACCTGAGGCAAGCTGATACTAGGATACTAGAAACTTGCTTCCAACCAGCTACCCTAGTCATCTCTCTGGCCTTGGGAGTCTGTATTTCTAGCAAGCTTCTAGGCGGCCAGAGAGCCTGTGATCCCTTGACAAGAGCACCTGTTTCAGCTGTGCTGCATGAATGTCACCTGCACTAAAGCCAGAGCAGTTGGTGACAAGTGTTGAAGTCTGGTGTTAAGTGTTGTGGCTGGAGATCTTGGGCGCCTCATGTTTCTGAGGCTCAGTGAGATGAACTTCTGACTGCATATGAAGTCAACTGTTGTTATTATTTTCTCTCTTTCCGAAAGTGAGGCGGGGTGGGGGGGGGTCTCTTATATAGTTTTGCGTGTTGTTTCATTACACGGTAATTACAGGCTCTAAGAGACAGGCAGTACTCATCTCTCTCTCTCTTTCTTCTGTGTCCTCCATCTCTCCACCCGCCCTTCATACCATTCTTTCCAACTCCGTTCTCCTTTACCTTTGTAGTTTTGCCTTTTCTTTCTCTTTAACTCAAGTTTAAAAGCCTACCTTAAGACATGTAGAGAGGGAGCAGATCCAGAGATAGCTGCCATTGAAAAGGCTTCCTGTTGCTTGCAGTTTCCAACAGAAAGATATATGCCATGTCCCACGGGCCATGTGGGCCCACACAGGGGTTGGTCAGAAGTCAGGAGGAGCTAAGGAGAAGCATGGGCCAGGGCCTGGTTTGTGCCTCATGTAGGGAGGAGAAGGATGAGAAGAGGAATTGAGCTGAGACTGATCTAGCTTGAACAGCTGTAGGGGTAGTCTCTGCCTGTCCATCTTCTAGCTTCTACTAGGCAGGAGGGTAGGCTTCTAGCCTGAGATGTGGGAAAGAATCATTTAGAATCCATAGCAAAAAAAAAGGAATGGGGTACCATTCTGAGCTCTCAAACTAAATATCTCACTAAAATAGTCTTTAAAGGAAAATTTAACTCAGAACATAATAATTAAGTTCAATGGCATTGAGACTTGTAATTCACTAAGCAAGAGATGTAAAGACCAAGAAAAACAATGGCTGACCCACTGAGAAACAAAAGGGCACCTGGCATTTCTAGTTAAAGGAGAAGGGAGATTTCTAGTTTGATTGGTTTCCAGAGTTCAGAAGGATTCTCTGTCTCTGTCTATTTCTCTGTCTTACTTTGTCTCTGCCTCTCTGTCTTTCTCTATGTTTCTGTCTCTCTGTTTCTCTCTCTCTCTCTCTCTCTCTCTCTCTCTCTCTCTCTCTCTCTCTCTCCTTCCCTCCCTCCCTCCCTCATTTCTCTTCTTTTACAAGAACAGGTGTGTAAGTCCAGGTGCCCAATAGCATGAACAATAATGAAGCTTTATGACCTTAACCTCCACCCTCAGGTGGACATTTATGACACCAGAACCATTTTGGGGTGGTTACACAGCATATAATTAAACAAAGCAGGAGGTCTGGGTTTCAGTCTGTTGAAAAGCCTTGAAATGTTCAGCCAATTTGAGGCTGAATGTATCTGTGTCAGCTTTCCACTCACAGAAAAATGAATAATGAATGGATAAAGTTGAATCCATTGAAAAAATAAAATTTATTCAGTTTTCCTGGGATAAATCACAAGTATAACACACTGATTAGACTTTTATTTACTTGGTGCATATTTTTATTGCAGGTCAAAAGAATTCAGGAGGGACTGTCCATGATGAGAATACCAGCTGCTTATAAAAGAGGATTAGAAAAAAAGAAACAGGCTTCATATGAAATGAAGGCTTACCAGAAAGCAGGGTGGCTAATTTTAGCAGAGCTTCACATAGACTTTTCTCTGAAATTATTACAAAATAAACCATCTCACTCACTGCTGTTCTGTGAAGTCAAATAGCCCCAGTTAGACTGAATAGTACTCATGAAAAGGTGAAACGGTATTGAAACCAAAATGGTGCTGACAAACTGTGGTCTTCTGCATTGCATCTTCTCATCAGTTCCCAGAACAGCTGTATTAAACAGCTACTGTTTTTAGGTTATGGATGATGGAATGTAGGGTCAAAGGTTTATATGACAACGCAAATACAGTGTAAAGGGCTTCATTGTAATTGGTTGGCCTGAGGTTCAAGTTCATGACTTACTCTTGACATATCTCATGCTCTTTCAACTACAATATCCGACCTCTTTGTCCACTGTAGATGTACGTTTTGATGTGCCAAAATATATTGGGTTGGCTTTCAAAATCTGAGTGCGTTCCAAAATTATAATACAGATTTGTTGTTTGTTCTCAATACTCTTCTTCTTCTGACTTTTAGGCACACGAACAAAAAGTGGAGTTGGCCCCCAAACAGTGATAATATTTAATTGAGATAGGGACAGCTGAGTCCAAGGGATTGAATCTGCTGTGATTTGGTGCTCTACCATCAGGTGTTTGTTGAGACCTGCTTTACCTGTTTGCATATCTATATATAGCCCCTCTATTGAGGCCTACTTTTGTCTTTAGCATAACAAGCCGTTTTATATTTAGTCTCCATTTTGGTCATAAGGTGAATTGAGTTCAAGTTCTCAGACTCTGCCCTCCTGACAAAAGAATAGCCTTTACTTACAATTCAATACTTGTTACTCAGAATGAAACAATCAATGATAAATGCTTGCTCAGCTTGAGTTGAAGATAAATGTATGTTGTGTTAGAATTAAATCGCAATACCCTACTTTTAGTTTCTTCCTCCCAGAAAACTGGAAAGTCTCCAAAAGTTTTGCTACCCTAAATCCCAGCCAATCAGCTTAAAATGCTTTGTCTAGCTACATATATACAATGTACTTGGAACAGAATCGATTCTTCCTCCTTGGCTAGAAACAATATACATGGAATAGAATTGATTCTTCCTATTGTTGGTCTTTTTCCTTTAAAAACTCACTTTGAGAAGGGTTCAGTGTCACAGTCCTGGATCCCAGATCCAGACTGGGTCTCTGACCAGTCGGACTTGACTAAGCATTCAATAAACTTCCATCTATCTGAGTCTGGTGTCTGAGTGGCCAGTTTGAAGCTATTCCTGAACCTCAACAGTGCTCAGCATGTCTGCTCCTGATTTGAAGGCTACATTAGAGAGGCTCATTCATGGCTGGAACTTTTCTGTCTTGAGCTTAACACTTATCTAGTTGTCATCAAAAGAGGTGACTGTCTCTTCATCATTATGGAGAGAGAGAAAAAAAAAGAGACAGGATAGGGGCTTTTGTTACCTGCCTTTGTGAATAGACCCTTATCAGTATTGTTATTTGTCCATCTCCTTGCATGGCTCCCCAACTGATTAAAAAACTCTTGGTTATTCCACTGCATTCACCAACATGAGACAAATTTTAACTTCCATTTGGACACTGGTCAATGGCTGCTTCTCTTGCCCTAGTTAATCCCTCCATAGAGATTATTACCCTGAGGCAAGGTCAAGGTCAGAGAGTCCTTTATTTCTGAAACATCTGGTAATTTGTTTTTTCCTGGGGAAAAAATATGTCCTAGACATATATTTTTTCTTATGTTAATATTAATATATTTGATAGGAACAGATTTAAGCACAGGAAACAGTGGTTTGCATCTTTGTTTCTGATTTCCCAAAGCCACTAAGGTATTTGTCACAGACCATGCTGATTGACTGATGAACTCAGTATTGTCAACTTTTGGGTGTATATCAATGACTTGAGGTGAGTATTAAACCAGCAAGGCTGGCTTGAGTCCGGAATTTTCAAAATTGTATAACACTTTCCTTTGTCACGTGTTGTGAGTTGTTGTTTACAGCTGTTAAAGTTGTTTGGCTCTTCTTTGGGGAGGGGCCATTGGTGATCGCTAATGAGGAGACCAGTCTTTGCTATGTTTCTTAGAGATCTTAAATCATCATATTGTTCCCTCAATGCAGATTCACTCCTCATCTATTCACTCATATACCAATCTATAAAAAAAGGAGCACACACTCTCAGTGCTCTTTTTGTTGTTGATTATGGGATGCATAGCTTAGTGTGAGTCTGCTGTCAGAATCTCAGTTGCACACAGCTGTTCTTGATTATGCATGAACTCCCATTGATCTTGAACTTAGAAGAAAAGAAAGAGCATTAGAAGTAGCTCTAGTAAGTGTAATGGCAGATCAGCTCCCCTAAAGGTCAATGGCAGCATCACAATGTGTGGCTTGAGCCCTCTAGGATTTGATAGTGGAAAACATCCCTAATGCTGTTCTGAGTAAAACCTTACAGAGCCTTTTAAGGAAGGGCTGCACCAAGGTGATGGTGAAAGTTGACTAGGACACCAAGAGTTTATGTAATACAGATTGAAAAAAAAATATATTACTATCCTACAGGCATGTATAGCTTCTCACCTGGAATCATTCCAGTTGAGTGATTTTTCTGTTGCACCTGGCATATATAATTTGCAGCCCTTCCCTTTAATTATACTGACTGCATGGCCTCAGTTTTTTTTTTTTGTTTTGTTTTGTTTTTTTTCATTTGTAAATTTTATTTTTTTTAATTAATTTATTCTTGTTACATCTCAATGTTTATCCCATCCCTTGTATCCTCCCATTCCTCCCCCCCCCATTTTCCCATTCTTCCCCTCCCCTATGACTGTTCTTGAGGGGGATTACGTCCCCCTATATACTCTCATAGGGTATCAAGTCTCTTCTTGGCTACTTGCTGTCCTTCCCCTGAGTGCCACCAGGTCTCCCCCTCCAGGGGACATGGTCAAATGTGAGGCACCAGAGTACGTGAGAAAGTCGTATCACACTCTCCACTCAACTGTGGAGAATATTCTGACCATTGGCTAGATCTGGAGGGGTTTAAAGTTTACCTCCTGTGTTGTCCTTGGCTGGTGCCTTAGTTGAGCGGGACCCCTGGGCCCAAATCTGCCTATCATATTGTTCTATTTGTAGATTTCTAGGACCCTCTAGATCCTTTTTATTTTGCTGTTCTCCCATGTGTCTCTCATTTAGAGTCCCAGTAGGATGCCTTCCCCTCTGTCCCAGTTTCCTGGTAAGTGAAGGCTTTCGTGGGACATGCCCCTTGGGCTAGTATGCAGATATAAGTGAGTATATACCATTTGATTCTTTCTGCTTCTGGGTTAACTCACTCATTATGATCATTTCTAGCTCAATCCATTTATCCACAAATTTCGGGAATTCCTTGTTTTTTAATAGCTGAGTAGTATTCCATAGTGTATATGTACCACAGTTTCTTTATCCATTCTTCTACTGAGGGACACTTAGGCTGTTTCCATGTTCTGGCTATTATGAATAAGGCTGCTATGAACATGGTTGAGCAAGGTTTCTTGTTGTGTGCTGGAGCATCTTCTGGGTATATTCCAAGGAGTGGAATACCTGGGTCTTGAGGAAGCCCTATTCCCATTTTTCTGAGATAGCACCAGATAGATTTCCAAAGTGGCTGTACTAGTTTGCATTCCCACCAGCAATGAAGGAGTGTTCCTCTCTCCCCACATCCTCGCCAGCATGTGGTGTCGCTTGAGTTTTTGATCTTAGCCATTCTGATGGGTGTAAGATGGAATCTCAGAGTTGTTTTGATTTGCATTTCCCTGATGACTAAGGAGGTTTGAGCATTTCTTTAAGTGTTTCTCAGCCATTTGATACTCCTCTGTTGAGAATTCTCTGTTTAGTTCCAAGCCCCATTTCTCAATTGGGTTATTCGGTTTGGTGGTGTTTAATTTCTTGAGTTCTTTATATATTTTGGATATTAGACCTTTGTCAGATGTAGGGTTGGTGAAGATTTTTTCCCAGTCTGTAGGCTCCAGCACACAACAAGAAAATTTGCTCAACCATGTTCATAGCAGCCTTATTCATAATAGCCAGAACATGGAAACAGCCTAAGTGTCCCTCAGTAGAAGAGTGGATAAAGAAACTGTGGTACATATACACTATGGAATACTACTCAGCTATTAAAAACAAGGAATTCCCGAAATTTGTGGATAAATGGATTGAGCTAGAAATGATCATAATGAGTGAGTTAACCCAGAAGCAGAAAGAATCAAATGGTATATACTCACTTATATCTGCATACTAGCCCAAGGGGCATGTCCACGAAAGCCTTCACTTACCAGGAAACTGGGACAGAGGGGAAGGCATCCTACTGGGACTCTAAATGAGAGACACATGGGAGAACAGCAAAATAAAAGGATCCAGAGGGTCCTAGAAATCTACAAGTAGAACAATATGATAGGCAGATTTGGGCCCAGGGGTCCCACTCAAACTAAGGCACCAGCCAAGGACAATACAGGAGGTAAACTTTAAACCCCTTCCCAGATCTAGCCAATGGTCAGAATATTCTCCACAGTTGAGTGGAGAGTGTGATACGACTTTCTCACGTACTCTGGTGCCTCACATATGGCCTCAGTTTTAAAACAAGCACAGGAAAATATCCTAGTTCATCAACTGTAAGTTTCAACAGGCAGATCTTTACTAGAATATTTGATAAAAAAAAAATGTGACAAAACTATTGGGGTATGTGGGACTGATAAGTCCAATATAATCACATGGTTATTTGTAGAGAAGGAATAGCTCATCAAAGCTGCTGAGGAGCTTTGGTGCTTGGAGTGAGGCCTATTGCTCAAAGGACCAAAGTATGGCCCTGGCTCCTTAGGTGAAATTATGCTGGGTATGCTAATATTCCCATCAGTCTTGTCCAGTGTCACCAAAGAAATTAGTAAGTATGACTACTTCCAACCTGACCACAATATGTCAACAGAGTTAAAAAATTAGATTTCATTAAATATCACACAGTGTATGCTTCCATACTAACATGCAAAACTATCGTGTTTTAATGCATTAATTTGGAATCCATCCTATGGCAGTTAAGAGTAAATCACCAGAAGGACCTGAGGAAGCAGTTTATTCCAGTTGATTTTTGGGTTGTTGCTGTCTTCTCTTAAGCCAGGTAAATACTTAGGATTTGTTTTTTAAAAAAAATCATGGGTAAGAAGTTATGTTGAAATAAAAATTTAAAAATTAATTGTGTCTATTAATTCCTTCGTTTGAATGTTGGCACACTTTGCTTACTGGCGACATTGGGAAGAATGCTCAGAGCCATTCTTTTTTTTTTTTTTTTTTTTTTTTTTTTTTTAATCAAATCCCATAATAGCTTGGTATAAGCCATAGAAGCTGAGAGCAGGACACTGGAGTCCCTTGTGCTCTTCTATCTCAATTTTCTTAAATTCCTGACCTAAGATGAAAGACTGTTGACCTCACCTTCAGTAAACAAAACTCACGTCATACAGAACAGGCTATGCCCAGCTGGGAAGGTGGGGCAGAGAAAACTTGTTCAAAACCATAAAAATTCTCAATGATTATAGCTCTGTATATCAAAGAATTAAGGGCTGAAATCAAGAAAACTCAGAGAAGCAGGTGCTCTGAATGTTAATCTAGGATGTAATTATAGTCTCTGAAGAAATCTATGAGGTACAGTTAATTAAGAGACTACCTGGTTAATCATGGGGTGATTTATTAAAAATTAAAAATAGACTGACAAGGTATAAAAAAAAAAAGCCCCTTATTTCTCAAATCTCTGTTTTGGCTAAACATAAGGCTGATATGTTACTACTTTGATTAAAAATGTAAACAGCTTAGTCATATTATAAGATGCTATACAATTACCCCACTTTTTAAGATATTATATCTCATTATTGACATAATCTGTAGGTTGTTTCTGAGGCTCAAAAACCCACACCAAGTGCAGATTATAGGGATTAGCGGAAGGGCAGTCCTTCAAATTCTACATGGATTAAAGGATTTAAACTTTAGAATAAAACAGAGATTGAGCCTTCTACCCTTGATAATTGTAAGAACTTCAGATTTTCAAATTTAAATTACTTTAAAATTTATGTGTCTACCAGTAACTTAGTCATTTCTTTGATTTTTTTTTTCAGTTTCCACAAATAACTCATCTAAAGCACTATAATTATGAAGAAGGATTTAATGGGTCTTGATGTGGCAAGTCAGAGTAAAAGTCATTCAGAGAGGGGGCATGTGGTCAAGACAAGAGTCATTGATAAGGAAAACTGAAAAATTAAAGCTAGGAAGAGTTTTAATGGCGTCACTCTGTACCTTTTTTTATTCAGACAATAAAAGTGAGACCCAGTAAGGTCAAGTGACTGTTATGGTCTGGTTGTGCACTCTCTCCCCATTCACATCCTTAAATTTAATGGCCAGGGTGATAGCATTAATACCTGGGGCCTTTAGGAAGTGAGTAATGGGACTAGAGCCCTCATGGCTGTGATTCCAGGATCTATAAGGGGGATTTGAGGAATGGGGGGCTCACTCTCTGTTGTCCATTTACCCACCAAGGTCACAGCTTAAGCATAGGGTGGCCCTCATCAGACAGTGCATCAGCCTGAAACTTCATCTTGACCTGAAGTCCTCTAGAGCTAAGGGAAAATAAATTCCTGCTTATTAATTATCCAGTCTCAAGTATTTTGTTAAAGTGGTACAAATAGTCCCAAACAGTGACTTTCAAAACATCCAAGTTTAGGATATTAAATACATGCCAAGATTAGATCAAAATGCGTAGGTTGGCATAGCTATATGAGAGGCGCAGACTGACTACTTCGGGTTTCAAGAGGAAGGACACAACATATGCAGCATTAGTAATGAAAATACTCCATTTAAAGAGGTTATTATTAAACAGGGTTTTGACTTATGAAGATTAGAGAAGAGAAGCAGGATGTGTGTAATATTTGGGAAAGCAGATATAAATGTGTCCATCTCATTTTTTTTCCTCTCTCTCTTTATAGGATTTAAATGTCCTTAAGTTAGCTCTCTTGTCATTAGCTTCTTGGCATGCATGCATGTGTGCAGGAAGGGAAAGAAAAGAAAGCAGTATTCCAAGTATCTCATAACCAAAAGAAAATTTTGTAGTAAAATTGAGGTTCAGAAGACAGGCTTTGTTGGCAAAAGTTAAAAAATGTATCCCATAACAATGATCAGCATGGCGTAATAATACTAAGGGTGCAATAGTGGCATGCATACCTTGGCTGTAACCAACAACGTTCTAATACAACTCAAGAAGAGGTAAATCATACTTGGTATTGGAAACTTACCCAGGGCTAGTAAAGTCACAGATCTTAAAGGAACATCTACAACCACCACTTTATTAAACCAGAAAGCCCCTAACTACACTCTAAATATTTGTCTTTATACCCACAGATCTCACCTCTCATCGAGGAAATTCTCTTTGACGTGGGTGAAGACCATAGAAAACTACAAGTAATCAAAATGCAAAGTTGTGGAGGCTAGTCTCAATGAAAGCATTTACAAAACAACTTCATGACCTAAGGCTCAAGGGACATTGTTGAAGAGGAGGCAGAAAGATTATAAGAGCAGGAGGATCAAGAGTTTGCCTTGAGAGTGTCTATCCTAGTAATGTAAAAAACCACACCCAGAAAAGGTCACCAAGATGATTGCCTAAGTCACCAACATGAGCCGCATATGGATAACAACAATGGACATGCTAAAGTAGATGTAGGAAAGATCACTGACTCAACCCTACACAAAGAACTTCAGGCAACTAAGGGATTCTGAGAGTGAGGTCTGCTCCAAGGAACAGCATATGTGTTGCTTATCCAATACCAATGGTAAGCCCTGAAAACATACATACAATTATATATACTGAGCAGGTTGTATTTAAAGTATCTTTAGATCTCACTTTATACATCAGAAAGTAGAAATCATAGTGTACCGTATAGAAATAAAGCATATTATATAGAATGGGGAAGAAACAGGGACACTCAATGCTTTGCTTTGTGTGGGCAAAGGAAGAGAGTGGAAGAGGCTAAATAAACAGATAGAGATTCCTGTTTCTCTTTCTTTCTGCTTCCTTTCTTTCTTTCTTTCTTTTTTCCTTCCTTTCTCTTTTTCTTTCTTTCTTTCTTCCTTTTTCTCTTTCTCTCTTTTTCTTTCTTTTCTTCTTCCTTCCTTCCTTCCTTCCTACCTGCCTTTCTCTCTTTTTCCCTTTCTCTTTCACTTTCTTTCTTTCTTTCTTTCTTTCTTTCTTTCTTTCTTTCTTTCTCTTTTAAATGAGGAGAGGGTCTGCTATCTCCCTTCAAGGATTGAAGATGCAGGCAATGCCCAACCTCAGGAACTCATCAAAGAGCCATCATTTAGATTTTTTGAGTTGTACCTTGATTCCTATATGCTACAACATGGAGCCAGAAGGGGGGGATACAGAATCTGCTGAGTAGAGAACCAGTGTGGCCCTGGCATGATGCAGTCTCAGGAAGTAGCATGGCAACCCAACAGCTGCAGGTAGATGTGTGAGCCCATGACCATCAGATGGGACTGACCCTGCTAGAGGAAGAACCAGGCAGGCGAGAGGGTGTCCGAGCTGATATTAGACGTATAGATGTATGTTGGATGTGATCAGACGCCCCAGGGAACACATCAGAGATGGCCCTTATCACAGAGTCAAAGGCACCATAATGAATCAGAAGGGTACCCTGTTCTGACCAAGGATGCCACCTAGCTCTGCCGTGGTACATAGGTACCTTCAAGATAGCACTCAAAGCCGGGCGTGGTGGTGCATGGCTTTAATCCCAGCACTCAGGAGGCAGAGGCAGGTGGATTGCTGTGAGTTCGAGGCCAGCGTGGTCTACAAAAAAAAAGGATAGCACCCAACGGAGATGGGGAAGAAGGACTCATCAGATATCAGATAATGGATATTTTCAGCCCAAGTTGCTACAAGTTACCTGTAGAAATAATTTGAATTGTTCCTTTTGATGACACTGAGTTGATGTGTAACTTTCACTTTGAGGTTTTAGATTTTTTTTTTTCCTACCCTTCTTCGAAGTGAGGCTAATGAGGAAAGTCAGAGATGAAAGAGAAGGGGGTTGAGGGGGGAGAATGCTGGGTTTTTATTTATTTATTTTTTATTTGCAGAATATGAATATGTGAATGCAGAACCAGTAAATGACCCGGTTTTATGTAGTCACAGCCTGGTCGAATAGGTAATCAAAAATGCTCACTGTTTTATAATAAAGCCGATAGTGGACTAGGATTGGAAGATTAAGAGAAGGGAAAACAAGCTTTTGACCTGAATAGTATGAGAAGGAGAGGCATGATGTATTTAGGGTGTTCATTTGGTGCGGAGACATATGCTATGCAAATGGGCGAGCTGATGAGTTCTGAGTCGTGGCCTAAGAGCAATGAGTGCTTAGGCACCGAGTGTGCACATTCCTAATGCTAAGCAGCAGGGGGCTTGAGCATCATCAGGAGCTGCTCATTTATGGGAACAATGTCACCGAGGCTGAAGAAAGACTAATGAACATCTTGGTGATGAGTCGCAGGTCTTATTCTTTGCTTATAATTGTTAGCTCCAGAAAAGCTGCCCATATATACGAACTGCTGTTGGAATTTTTTATTTTATTTTATTTTTTAAGTGACCAAGTGGTACGACAACTCTTTGTTATCATTGTTTGCGACGGAAATCGGTAAACGAAAGTGATAATTACTGTTTTTATTTTAGAAACCCCGTCTCCTGTGCCCATTGGTTTCTTCCGTGCCCATGAGGAGTGGCTGTGGAGAGACAGGAGGACTGTAGTGTGTAAGTGTTGTCTATCCTCACTCCTCCCCATTCCTCCGTGGACTCCCAGCAACACTACTCCTTACTGGTGGAACAATGGTCTTCTAGACACTCCGTTTTCCCACCGGAAGAGATTGAAACGCATAGGAGTGATGGTGCTCCATACAAGCGAGAGTCGTTTCCTCTGTTGGCATTTTTTACCATATTTTGACTTGTACCTATCCCATCCAGCAGGCTGGAAGGACTCATGAATTTAGAAAACAAAGGGATAAATTAGAACAAGAGAAAATAGAGACTATTTTTTAAATGTGCATGCTTACTTGTTATTTATTTGCTTGTTTGTCTTTGAGACTGGCTACCTGCTTCATCCTCTGGCATGTACCATTATGCCTGGGTGCATTTCATTTAAAATCACTTGCTGTAGTAATATGCAGTGTACATAAATAAGCACAAATTATGCAGATAAACCTTTTACTAAGTGAGTATGGAGTCGCTATAAAGCTTATTGTTTCTTTTCTTTTTATGTTAATTTTTCAGGCTAGCATAAAAACTCATGGGACTCATGCTGGCATCCCTCATCATATGCATTGTTATACTTTGTCCTTGTCCTCGTGTTTATTGCTTACATGGTTAAAAAAAATAGGACACCAAGCTTGTCACCAAGTTATAATATGCTCTTCCCCTCCTTCCCTTCCTATTCTTTTTACCTTTCTTCCCTTTCTCTCCCTCTGAAATGAAAGACTTAAAAACAGAATATTTAAGTGGCTGTAATGTGCTTCACTAGACAGAATTTGTGTCAGATAAAAGTCTGCTTCAGAGGCAGGAACGTGTTTCCCATCAGCACGTGCTCCAGGCGTTAAACAGAAGGTAATGCATCGCCTTGGCGTGAGCAGCCAGCCTCTCTGCTTCATTGCTTTCTGCCCTTGGGTTGAATAATTAAGTTAATGTCAATCTCTAGTGCTTCCTCCTTCCTTCCCTCCCACTCTCCCTTTTCATCACTCCTGTTTCTTTTCCCTGGGTACCTCTCCTGCCATCATCCCCCTTCTCCCTCCCCGAACAGACCTATCGTGGACCAAGCAATCGAACGTCATGAATAACCATCGCATCTTCTTGGGTAATGTAGAGGCACATGAACGTCTCATGACAAATCAGGTTTTGTTGAATAGCACAATTCCTTCACAGTTCTTGTCCCCTCCAATCAACGTTTCACTCCCTGCTCCTGGGAAGAGCTTCCTCCTCAGGTCACAGATGCTGTGACTCAACGGGGAGGACATTGTCAAGCCGTCCCTTTATCGGACTTCCCAGCAGCCAGGCTTTCTATTCCTGGAACAATCTTTCCCTTTGTCTTCTGAGCCTCAGAAAACTTCAATTTCTTCTTCCTCCACTTCCTAGGCTCCTTCTGTTGGCTCCTTTTCTTTGCCTAAACTTCAAGTTCCAGAGTCCCTGAAGGCATATTTCTAAAGTCCGTTCTCTTTTCATCTTCTTCTTCCTACTGCTACGATTATGTCCTGTATGCCCATGAGTCAAACGAGGCTGAAGTGAAAGACCCACATGTCTGGCTTACTTGACAACCTCCCCTGAAGTTCCCCTGAGCACCCCAATACAACACACCCAAACTTAGCTTATGGTTTCTTTGGTACCTCCTTTGGTGCCTGCTCCAACAGAAAACAACGCCAATCTTAATGCATATAAGCCACAAATCTAGATGTCATTCTTGGCCCAACCTGGTTCTGTCCACTGTCCATCTTGTCACCATTGTAGTCATAGCTCACATCATCTCCAGTGTGGAAGGATGCAGATCCTGCTAAGAGAGCTCCCAGACCTTCCTTGTTGGCTGCCTGTAACCTACCTTTCCCACAACAGTCCAGGTAAACAATTAAAATGTGAGTGTTACCATTAATCTGTTTCAAGCCTTTGGTAATGACCGGCCCATTCCTTACCCAGAGTCCCCCATGTGCTTCCTCCTTGCAACATTTCCCTCTGTGCTTGGTGCTGAACTGATGTCCCCTCACCGATCAAACTTCAGCAGTACTGTAAAGAGCCCCTCCCCCCTCCGTGGACATTGCTGCATCTGCTCTTGAATCCTATTCTTTACCTTCATGGGATTTGCCAGAGTTCATAACTCCATATGGAATTATATGGCACTCTGTATTTCTCTCTCTCTCTCTCTCTCTCTCTCTCTCTCTCTCTCTCTCTCTCTCTCTCTCACCAGCCAGACAACCAAGACTGTTTCTGTTTTGCCCATTATATGCTTGGCACTGTATGAAGTGTGTGGCACACAATTGGTGCCTAATATTGTTGAACCAAAAGAGAGAATGTTTTCTGTTTCTATTTGTGACACATGCAGGAAAAAAGCAAGCTATTTATTATATTACAAGGTTTTTATATATAAACAAAATTGTAAAATCTGAGCTCATTAAGACAGGTACTGATCTCCTTACCTCATGAAGCAAGACATGGAACCTAGGGGGCTTTCATCCTACCATTTTCTTGGAGCCCCAAGGAACTGACTATAACTTGTGCCCTATGTCTTTGCCAATGACTGCGGTGTGGGTGAAAGAGCGTTGACGGGTGATCAGGTTATAGGCACACGCCATCACAGGCAAACAATGGTGTTCTCTATGTGGTGGCCATAAGATCAGTCTCCACAAGAGATGCCAGTGGTGAGCTGAGAAAAGGAACTTGCTGGTGCTGGCAGTGGTGGGAGGCCAAGTTGTTGCCGCTAGCGGAAAGGAGCAGGTGGCTATTTAAAAAGCACTTCACAATTATGCCTTCACCCAAGCTGAAATGAAACTGTCCAAATTCCAGTTTGTGGATCGCATTTCCAGAGAAGTCAAAGACTACAAGTCAGACTCTGCAGGTGTTTCCTTTTAGATTTTTGCCTTCAGGAAGAAACCAAAAGTAAATAAAAATTACGGCCATTTCATTGCACCAGAATAACATGTATGTATTTTTAGATTGTTACCTTTTAGTTAAAGCGGTATGAGATATGAGCAAGGACAAAAAAACTGTTCTATAAGAGAACTCTCCTCCCTGCATTCCGGGCTTATTTTAATAGCTGTCTGTCACGTGCATTTAAGACTCAGGATTCCAATTCTTGTAATAGAAAGTCAGTGAAGGCAGAACGGACTCTAGTATTTCAGGGAGACCTGCCACAGCTAGACTTGAAATTCAGCCTGTTTCTTTTTTCTGTAAGGGATCTGTTGTGTTCTGTTTATTTTGTTTAACTCATGCCATGAGGAAATGAGGTATATAAGTTAATTATTTTAATCCCAATAAAATAATAATGAACTGGAACCACGGATGCCTGCCCCAACTGTCAGTTACTTGAGAATGTAAACTTGATGCTTTTTGCAAGCTATAAGTGAATAGCCTAAGCTGTTACTCATGGAATTAGATTATTTAAAAATTACACCATTCAAGAGAATATTTGAGTGAGACACAAAATCCCATTTTAGATTTTCCCAGAGGGCTTATGCACATGACTGTGATTCCTAAGATTTAAAACAGCCACTGATAGAGAGAAAAAAAAAATCTATGCTATGGTATTTCCAGTTTTACTCCTCAAGTTAATGGCCTTTGTGAATCCGAATCCAGGTTTGCTGGCAAATCACCCAAGGTTTTAGAGAATGTTTATGAAGTATTGTGGTCTTTTGGCAAAGCACATGCTTATGAAGGAAGAGATGTGAATAGCATCTAAGATGCACAGTTGCTTACTGTCTCAGATGTGGAATGAATTCAGGTCAACAAGCTCAGAACGCGACTTTATATGCTAAGAGGGTGTTTGCAAATGCATCCGGGTTATTACGAAGTCACAATGTGTTACAGAAAGCAGTACACCCAGTGGTTGATGTGCGAGTGTATATGAGAAACTCGACCCATGATGCAGACCAAGTCAGTGGCCCACAGAAAGCTAGGTCAAGGAAGCAGACACTGGCATGATTCAGCTCTGAGCTAAATGCCATTGTTTGGGTGCATTTTTCTCTCGAAAGAATCATGTGTTGGACTCAGTGTGGTGATGCAAGAGGATGTATGTTTCACAGTTCTCTAGAGGAACAGAAACAATAGGCTGAATATATTATATATAATGCATACTATATAATAAATAACGCACAATGTATACTGCTTAATATAATATATATTATATAATATAATTTATAATGTATATAATATAACATATATATTACAAAGGGGATTATTGGATTATCTTCCACAATATGACCTGACTAGTCCAACAATAGCTGTTTCACATTGGAAAGGCTGAGAACAAGGAAGCAGGGAGGGAGGGTGGATGATGCAGAAGGAGAGGGAGGAAAGAAGGAAGGGTAAATAACACCAAGGGTGTTTGAAAATGTCATAGAGAAACATCACTTTATATTTACTTAAATACACATACACTAAATAAGTATGTATATATATATAATATATGCATGTATATTTTTAAAAAACAAAGTTATTATCCACCAAGAACCATAGACTAGCTTAAGAAATTGTCAGTACCATGTATGGGAAACTTCCCTTTGAAATGTTGGTCTAGGGTGTCAAAGAGAATCACAAAACACAAGCTATTGCTATTTCCCTTGGTTATCTCTAAAATTTGAAGGTAAAATGCCACTTGCTTCAAACAGAGGGCTTAAAGGAATTCAGCTGAGTCTGACCTGGGAAGATATTTCCTAAAGACTAGCTCTCATGGTCTGGGAAGCTCTTATGCAAATTGCCAAGGAAGGAAAAACAATGCATAGTCCCTACCCATTTATAAACCACAGATACGACCAGCACAGCAAGATATCCCCAAAGCTACACAAGTGCTCCATATATCTTGGAAGCAACCTATAGCCACCTAATTGGACTTAAGGCCTGCTCAGTAGGCGGGAATGTATGCTCAGGACTGTAAAGCAAGCCAACCATCTCTACTTTGGCGAGGCCGTGGGCTCAAGAGGACAGCTTACCTCTGCCACTGTCTTACATCAATATGGTTTCTGACAGCAGGCTACATACTTACACGCCTAGGTAAGTGTAGCGCTCATCACTCATTAGAGAAACTTCATGTAGCAGAGGGAGAGTACTATAGAAATCACAACTTGTCATAATGCCTAGAGCAGGCTGTGACTAACAATACAAATCCTATAGCAATGGGTCATGCAACAGCATTGGAAGGACACAGTAGGACAAGAGGAAGAAGACCAGGATGTCTGCTGAGAGACAGTGCTTCCTATATGTGAGATGAAAGCTGAACCAACAACATCTCAACAATATAGTTGACTAAGATCTCAACAATAACATCAACTGGCATACCAGTGTGGACCAAGAAAGTCTCAGAAGGCCCCACCTCTAGATGAGGAGCTGTAAGCAATTAATGGCTTCTAAGAGAGGGAGAATCAGCCTTTCCCAGGGATGATCCACAGATAGGTTTTCCAATGCTAAGTGGTCTACCCTAAATACGTACACATACAAGCAACACTAAGTGGACTCAGCAGGTCTTTAGAAATTTATTTTTAAAACCATATATGCATATATACACACATGTATATATGTAGTTATATAAATGCACATATCTGTGTATTATATGTATTTAGCAATAGTACTTAACAAATATGAGGCCATGAATTTGATAGAGAATGGAAGACTATGTGGGAGGACTTGGTGGGGGAAAGGGGGTGGTAGAGATGATGTAAATACAGTATTCAAATAGGTTAAATTACATAAAAAAAGAAGAGAGGCATAGTGGGAGGGCCTTAGGTCATTGGAGGCATGCCATTGGAAGGGATTGTGGAACCCCAAATCTATCTGACTTCCTGTTTTGAGGCATGACCTCTTCTTTCCTCATCTACTTTCGTTATTACTAATCCGCTGGGAGGTGACACAACCTAGGGGGCCCTCACCATGCCGTTTGGATCCTCAGCCCCCATTAGCTGTTTCTTCCTTGCTCGGTGATGATGACGATGATAATCACTTCTTACCCAGCATCCTGAGCTCTTACCCATCATCCTTAGCTGGTGCTTGTTGAGAGTTTATTAACAGTCCACCCTAGTTGATTCTAGAGGACACATCTCAGCCTTTGTGCTATTTAATCCACCGCAGCTCTTACCAACTTCCTAAGTTTCTTCATTCATCTCCGTCCTACCTGCCAGGCCGCGGGATCTCAGTGCACATGGCCGACTCATCCCTTCAGGGTTGGCACCTCTCAGGATTCTGCCATGAATCTTCTTTCATTTCTCAAAGCTGAGCATCTTTTATACACACAGACATTTTTCTCTCTTTGTATCTGCCCCTGCTCTTCTGTCCATCTCAGTTTTATACACACAAACATTTTTCTCTCTTTGTATCTGCCCCTCCCCTTCTGTCCATCTCAGTTCCTAGGAGAGCCTTTCTGCTAGTCATTACCTCAGAAACCTGGGAAGCATTTGTTCATTTGTTTTTACTTTTCTTCTCTATTTTTATTTTATTAGAAAACTTTTTTTTACATACAATATATAACAATTATAGCTTCCACTACCGTAAATCTTCCTGAGTCCTTCCCACCTCCCTTCCCACTCAAATCCACACCCTTCCTGTCTCCTCTTGGTAAATAGACATCTAAGAATAATGACAAAATACAATAAAAGTAAAAAAAAAAAAAAGGATACTGGATAGGACAAACGGAAGAAAAAGAACCAAAGAAAAAGTACAAGAAAAGCACACGCATGTTTGCACACACAGGAATATCATAAAAATACAGAATTGGAGCCATAATATACACACAAAAGACCTATAAAATTAAAAAATGCCCTGACAAAACATTATGAGGCAATTAAACCATCTGAAGATGACACTGAGTTCATTTTGTGTTGGCCACCTACTCGGGGGCATGGGACCTGCCCTTCAGAGTGGTTTATATCCCCAGTGAGACTCTGTTGGAGAAAACTAATTTTTTATCTGAGAGTGGTTATCAATTGGAGATAGCTTCTGGGCAAGGCATGGGAGGGGCTGTGTCCACATCCGGTCTCAACACTGGAACCCCATCTGGCACAGACTCATGCAGACCCAGCACATGCTGCCACAGTCTCTGAGTGTCCATATGTGTTCTGTCTCACCGTATTTAGAAGACCTAGTTTCCTTGGACTCATCTATCACCTCTGGCTCTTAGAATCTTCCAGCCTCGTGTACTGCGGGGTTCTCTGAGCCAGGCAGGGGATTTGATGGAAATGTCCTAGTATGGACCAAGTGGCTCTAAGGTCTCTCTCTAGGTCGTCTGGCTGAGGGTCTCTGTGTTTGTCCCCACCTACTTCAGGAGGAAGCGTCTCTGATGACAGCAAAGCAAGGCACTAATCAATGAGTAGAGAAGAACATCATCGGGGGTCATTTTATGGCTACATTCATTTAGTAAAACAGTAAGTCGGATTTGGTTTTCCCCTGGCTCCCTGGCCTATCTGCTTTCTGGTTCTTGGCCACCTGAACAGTGCCAGGTGTGGAGTCCACCTGATGGGTCGGGCCGTAAATCCAATCAGGTATTGCCGGGAAGCATATTTGATCCTTTCCTATCATGTTCAGAATTCCATCTCTCCCTTTTCCTCACAGACAAGACCAGTCATCCTGCCT
The DNA here is from genome assembly GCF_903995435.1 of Acomys russatus. Taxonomy (NCBI): domain Eukaryota; kingdom Metazoa; phylum Chordata; class Mammalia; order Rodentia; family Muridae; genus Acomys; species Acomys russatus. Next base: position 55,994,695 of record NC_067153.1, read on the forward strand.
GCCTGTGTGTCACCATCCCCTCATCATACCTGCCTCCTGCAATTGTTTTCTTGTGTGACACTCTTGTCCAAACACAGGGTCTGCCTAAACCTTGTAGGATAAGAGTCAGCATGCCTAACCTCTGTACCAAGCCAAGTTGGAAAGCACCCTCTCACCCTCAAATACGCCGTGTGCACTACGGGTTGGGGATGTGCTGTTGCTGTGGCCCACCTCTCCAACCCCAGCTGTTCTTCCATTCCATAGCATCTCCACCACACTGCCTTGTATTTCCTTTTGTGCTCTTATATGGCTCCCTAAAGAAAACAAACAAATTGGCATTATATAAAGTTACATTATAGCCAGGCGTGGTGGCGCTCACCTAATCCCAGCACTCAGGGAGGCAGAGGCAGGTGGATCTCTGTGAGTTCTGAGGCCACCCTGGTCTACAAAGTAAGTCCAGGGCAGCCAAGGTTACACAGAAAAACCCTGTCTTGAAAAACCAAAAATAAATAAATAATTGGTTTTTAAAACACACACACACACACACACACACACACACACACACACACACACACACACACACACTTCTAAATCACAACATCTAAAATTTAGGACAACTGATTGGAATCCAGCAAGAGATAGTTCAAAATGAAATGCCTTGTTAACAATGACTTCTCACCACTCTTGCAGGTTTGACTGTCCATCTTCAGCTTGTTCCCAGCTGTGGTTTGGACCACAGGTGCCAGAGGTCGCCTTTCCTCTGTTCTCACTCTGAGCACGAGCGGTGCCCTCCGACGTCTCCTGCTCATTCGCAGTTTAATCCACCCATTTGTGAGCTCAGACTGAACTCTCGCTCACCTTCCTTGCCTCAGAGCTGCCTTTGAAGGCGAGGATGCCTGTCACGGTTCTGATTCGGGGCCCAGCTGTTCCCAATACTTTCATTCCTAAACGGCTCCTTCCTCAGAGCCACACTGCTTCTCGAAGGCAGTGCTGTGTTGGGGAGAGGACAGTTTTTGCTCTGGACTCTCAGCCTGGACTTCTCTCCGAAAGGTCCTCAGCGTGCTGGCCCGTGATGTACTGCAATGGGTGTGTTTGTTTAGCTTGGGGGATTGCTTCATCAAAATAAAAGATATTCATGTGCCTTAAGGAAAACTTAACAATAGAAAACAGAAAACATTCAAAAGCACATATTATTTAGTCATCACCAAACACCCCTGCCATTACCGTTTTTACAGAAACCCCTTTAGTCTTTTTATTTGTGTACAGAACTTTTGTTTTGAAAGTTTTTCAATTACATATAACTTATACTTTTAATTTCCACTCCATCCTGGACCCGTCTATTCTGTATAAGATTTCATTCAGTGAATATACTGGAGAAAAATAAGTGTTTTTAGCTATATTTTATAGGTGTTTCTAGAGTTATTTTGAAAATGATTTAAGTTGACAAAACAACAACAACATACAAATCAAAGTCATTAATAAAAGGACGTATTCCCCCAAGGGCTTTTGCAGATATGTGAGGTTCATCCTGCAGTAGCTTGGCGTGGTCTTCATCCTTCCTGTCCAGATACACTGATGTCTTTCCCCTGATTTCATAGGTCATAGATCAAGTCATTTCTATGCCTCTGGGAGAAGCTGAGAATTTCCTCCTAAGGTTTGTCTGTGTATCTCCTGCCACCTTTTTTTTTTTCTCATTTGCTCTGATCATTCATATATTTGAGACTAAGAAGCAAAAATTAGGTTTAGTAAAGGGGTTAAAGTCTTATTTACTGCAAATACTTTTCAATTTCTTTTGCTTATTTAGTTTTTACCTAAAGATTGAAAAAGATAATTGAATTAGTCACTATTGGTGTCAAAAAAGGCCACAACAGAGTGGACTAGATCTTTCCAGCAATATATTTGAGAATTGAAAATACAGTTATTAAGTCATGCCTGTTAGCACAGGCCTGTAATTCCAGCTACTGAGAGACTGAGTGAGGCAGGAGGTCCCAGAGTAAATTCCTGGCTAACAGCCATTTAGAGAGACCCTGTCTCAATCCAGAGCTGGGGAGCCATGTCAGTGCCATTGAGGCCCAGGTTTGGATCCTTGACACAGAGAAGAAACACTGTTCTAGAAACCAAATTAGCCTGATTAAAGATTTGGGAAAAAATAGAAATTCTTACCTTAGTCCATACACCAAAATACCTAAAATGCATTCAGGAATTATATGTAAAGCCACTAAAGTGTAAGCCTTATAGTATAAAATCAGGCATCATCATATGTTTGGGTGGAGTCATGTGTGGAGAAAAAAAAAAGAACAAGGAGTTTTTTTTAAAGCTTCAGCTTAATAGTAATAGTAATAATAGTGATGGTGGGGATGGGGATGATGGTGGGGATGGGGATGATGGTGGGGATGGGGATGATGGTGGGGATGGTGATGATGGTGGGGATGGAGATGATGTTGGGGATGGGGATGATGTTGGGGATGGGGATGATGGTGGGGATGGTGATGATGATGGGGATGGGAATGATGGTGGGGATGGAGATGATGGTGGGGATGGAGATGATGTTGGGGATCAGGATGATGGTGGGGATGGGGATGATGGTGGGGATGGGGATGATGGTGGGGATGGAGATGATGGTGGGGATCAGGATGATGGTGGGGATGGAGATGATGGTGGGGATGGTGATGATGGTGGGGATGGGGATGATGGTGGGGATGGGGATGATGGTGGGGATGATGGTGGGGATGGAGATGATGGTGGGGATGGGGATGATGGTGGGGATGGGGATGATGGTGGGGATGGAGATGATGGTGGGGATGGGGATGATGGTGGGGATGGAGATGATGGTGGGGATGGGGATGATGGTGGGGATGGGGATGATGGTGGGGATGGAGATGATGGTGGGGATGGTGATGATGGTGGGGATGGGGATGATGGTGGGGATGGGGATGATGGTGGGGATGATGGTGGGGATGGGGATGATGGTGGGGATGGGGATGATGAGCTACCTAGTCTTTGCCAACATAAGGATTTTTTTACTAACATTTCCCATTTTCAGTTTAAAAACCTCTTCCTGCAGAGAAGAGGTTTGTTAATTAAGTGATTAGACAAGCATTGAATGTCATTACACACCAGTTTTGTGTTAGGCAATCAAGCAAAAAGATATACAAAGCCCCTGTTGTGTGGAATTCACGTTAGAGAAAAATGAAGGCAGACATTGCAGATACACTGCACGTCAAAGTGTGCTAAGAGAAGTGGGATAGAATAGCTTAGCGGAGTGGGGAGTGTTGGTGTGGGGTTGTGGGCCACTCAAGGCTGGGAGTGTCTGGAAATCTTTCCCAAGGAAAGGACATATATTTATTTGATTGAATTTAGATTTGTTTTAACTGCAATAGAAAACATAAAAGTGTGCATATTTATGGGACACGGTGTGATGTTTTAACACCTGTGTAATGTTTAAAGCAGGTGAATATCTGTTTCATCATTTATTATTTCTTATGCTTAGACATTCAAAGTTCTTCTAGCTTTCAAAAAAAAAAAAAAATACAGTAATCATCATTGTCCATAGTTATTCCACTGTACAATAGCACACCAGAACTACTTACCTCTATCCACCCATAATGTACTACCTGTCCATCAAGCTCTGCCCACCTATCTCTCTTTCTACTCTCTCAGCCTCTAGTAGCCGTCATGCTACTGTTAGCATCTATAAGACCCATGTTTTTAAAATTTGCATATAAGTGAGATCATCTGATGTTTGTCTTTCTGAGCCTGGCTTGTCTCACTTAACATAATGATTTCTAAGTCGATACATCTGATCAGACATGATAGAATTTCATTCTTTTGGGTGCTTGTCTAAGTATTAAGCTTTCTTTATTCATGGGTTGATGAACCAATTCACATTGGTCTCTATTTCTTGGCTTTTGTGACTAGTGTTGCAACAGACGTACAAGAACGGTTATCTTTTCAATATACTGATTTCATTTCCTTTGTTATACATAGCCAGTAGGAGAATTGTTGGATCCTTGTTCTAATTTTAGTTTTAGGTGCCCCTTTCATACTGTTTTCAGCAGTGGTTGTACTAAGTTACACTAGCACACACAGTGTGCAAGAGTTCCCTGTTCTCCATGTCCCCAGCAGGACTTGTTATCCTATGTGTATTAATACTAGACACCCTTATGGAAATAAGGCCATATTTTGTTTTGATTGGCATTTCTTTGTTTATCAGTAGTGTTCAATAATTTAATATGGCTGTTGGCTATTTCTATGCCTTGCTTTGAAAACTATCTATTTAGATGCATTGTTTACTTTAAGACAGTGTTGGGGGGAGGATTTGGGGTTTCTTGTTTATTCTGGTGACATTCACACAGACTCCAAAAGGACAATAGATACTCAGCTCTCCAGGGAACTGTGTTCCAGGTAGGCGAGAAACACACAAAGCACCAATGCTTCTGTTTGAATACAGCAAGAAGGAAATGCATACTAGATACAAAAGCAAAGATGGCGGCCCTGTCCATGGATTACATAGGAAGTGAGAGCATGGAGGGCTGGAAGGCATTGCCCAAGTTCTTGTTGATTGACGAAATGAGCCAGTCACCATTTACAGAGGCGAAGGACGCTTTGTTTATGGCTTTGGTTTTTGGTGTGCTGTGGGGTGTGTCATGAGCTTGTTCTGTGTGCGCAGTCTTGGAATGTGTTTTATCATTCGCTTTGCGTCCTTTAGAATGTGGTCTTGCCCACCCTCCCTTCAGCTTAATCCTTGTGGCTTGTTCTGTCCTCACCATAAGCACTTCCTCCTCTTCCTCCAAGTGCACGTCCGTTTCTAACCTCCAGTGCGCACTGGGGTATAGAATCCAAGATTCTTATGTCCTTTCTTCCTTTCTGATTAGAACAGAAGGTTAGAGAAGGCCGGAGTTAGGCTCTATTTATTCTTTGTACATCCTAGCCTTACATAATAAGTCTAAAATGCAGAATGACTGGGTACACAGATGAAGGACATTGAATGAGGATGGTACTGTGACGACTAACGCACTTTCCATATCTGAATGATGGTCTCGCTTGATGGACTTGGGGAGACTGAAGCGGTTGATAGACTACATGATTAGCCCTTATCTCAAAGAAAAAAAAATGAAGCAAAGAAATAAAAATTAACTTTGAAAGAGGATTAATTTTTCTTGTTGTTGTTACTACACGCGACTGAGTTGTTCCCAGCATTGCAGTCTCTGTTAAACTAGCTTCTTCGCATATCACTCTTTGCTACCGCCATTAAAGATGGTCTCAGTATGGGAGACCATTTAGGACAAGGAGATTTATATGTATTTCTTCTGGTAATTCTAGTACTGTACTTTTAATTTTTTTCTAGAATAGTCAAAGTATATGCAAATGCAATTATTCAAGAGACATGATAGAGTGTGCAGTGTCGTTCTCTTGCTTGCTTTTTCACACTGAAACATTTGGGAAGGAGGAGACTGAGCTGTAGGATAAGTCCCTGCCTGTGGGATTTTTAGTGAAGCCCCAGTGTATAGAATAGTACATGAAAATAGAAAATATGTGCATTGAGTCTTATAAAACTATATGTTTGGTTTTAATCTAGAAATTGTCTCTTCCTGATGACATGTATCTGTCTGTTAAAATAATCAAGGAAATGATTCTCTACTGTGAACTGGGCCAGCTGAGATCATGCAGCCAAGTGCAGCCTTGTCCTTCCTTCTTCTCCCTCTCCTTCCTTCTATCTTCTCATGGGAGGTACATGCAAATATGCTCCAGGATACAGGTCCCTTCCATCTTTAAACATTTTGCTTAGAGAATCACATGACCATAAGCATCTTTGCTTTTAGTGACATTGAACTTGCCATTAAGTCCCAATGAATAGGATGGATTAAGTCAGGGAAAGATCATTTGAGTCAAGTGGTTCCAAAGGTCAAAAAACACACACACAAATCTAGGTTTCAGGATTCTCTGTGGAGTTCTGATGGAAGCTGAGTGGTTACCATGGAGATTTTGTGTGGGAAAGACTGTAAGCTTTGTCACAGGTGAAAGCAGTCTTGGCGGGCTTTACCCTTGGACACACCATGGACACTCCCTTAGATTAACCTTGAGATAGACTGGGTGGAGCCATCCTGGAACTGGGGACTCGACCTGGACTATTGTTTTTCTAATCGACCCTCAATGGGAGAAGACGCCCTTCGCATGTGAGACAGGCAGGTGGAGAGGAGAGGAAGGAGGATCAGGGAAGGGCCAGATCAGCACACAGGCCAGAGACACCTAGGGACCTGTCCCGTGGAACAGATACCGGAAGGTTCATTCTTTTTTCCCTTTAACCTTTTTTCCCTCTAGTTGGGTTGTATAATAAAGTTTAATTGTTAAGAAACAGAGCCTACACTTTTGGGTGAGTACATTGGGTGTGATCAGGAGCAGCTGTGGCTACCAGTGTCCTGTGAGGTGTTGGGCTACATGGACCCTATTCAGAGCCTGTCAGTGGGCAAGGCCTGAATAAAGGGATTGGTAGCCACGTTCTTCTGGGTTCCTCCTAGATCAAGACACATAGGACATGGTGGCAGATGCAATGGATGGTGATAGTGAAGATGATGCAGAAGAGGAAAATAACACTGGTAGCAGAACTAATTCAGATGCACCATCTGCAAAAACGATTCAAACCAACATCTTAGCCATGGTTTTTATGAAATTACGATTGCTACTAAGTTGAATGAAATGTAGTACATGTGTAATCCCAGCTGCTTTGGAGGCTGAGACAGGACAGTGGATGGAGTCTACTTCCCAATCACCACATGCTAATACTAGCAGAGGATCTGTGCTCTAGTTGGGAAACACATTTAATTTCTTTCTTTGGAACAGGCTTGTCACGGAGTAAACTTTCTTTTTTCTGACAAAGAAAAGTCTTGTTTTCTCACGCTAAAATAAAATGGAACCATTCATTATGGGTGAAATCTAAGTTGAAAAATGAAATTTTATGTTAGTTTTCTCTTTTAAAATGACCATTGAATCAAATGATGTGTTGCCTACATCTTTCATCTTAGAAAAAAAAAAAAGGCTGGTCATGGTTCATAGTCAGCTATATTTGAAGGAATTGATAACAGCAATACAATAATGTATGTGTATATGAACATCTATGGGGTATAGATGTAAGGAGGCTCAAGTCAATAAAATATATTGATTGCAACTTTAAAAAAATCTCTACTTTAGTTGTGAGTTTAAATTAACCGCTTTTAAGAAGGACGCTGTTCATTTGTGACACTGTAATGGAGTGCCTAATGCTGGATAGTTTATGAACAATACATTTTTCTCACCGTTCCGCAGGTTGAGAGAATCATAATTGAAACACAGGTGGGTAAGGCCATGGGGATGTGTCCTGAGAGAAAACAAATACTGTATCCTTTTTAGGCATAAGGCCAGAGAGAATTACCTTCCTCCAGCTTCCTCCAGTCTACAACACCTAGTTCTGTTCACAGGAGAGAAGTCGTGTGGCCTTTGCACTCCTTGAGACCATCAACACTGAACACAGTAGTGCCAGCAACTTTGTTCTGGATGGGGCGTATCCAACTGTGGTGCCTCGCAGGGACTTGAGCCAGAAGAAATGGTGAAGTTTCAAATTTTAACCTTGTTACTGTCATCTTAAAAATTAATTTAGCATAATAATTTAAATCTGTATAAAATTAAGCACTTTCGAGAAAAATAAATGACATACATCAAGCCATACACGTTTCCCAAGAACTTGGTGGGTTTTTTTTTCCTGCTATGGTTTACACACAACCTTTCTTTTGGAATCCTGGAGCGTGTGTTGTGCTGGGATCCTTGAGCTTCTCTGACGGGCTAGCTTTTGTGCCCTTTCTTATCCTTCTCCCATCCTAATAAAGTCCCGAGAGAAAGAAAATACAATTGATACATGAGTGACTTTGACTTCCCCGCAAAGGCCTGTCTGCTAAAGCCAGTTTCACCGAGACAAAGTCTCCATGTTGCTCAGTTCAGTCTGGAACACTTGGCAAGGCCTTCCACAACAGAGAGCAACACCTGCAATTGGGTGAGTGAGAAGAGGGGGCCTGATTTACCACCCAAAGTTTGTTAAGAAACAGAGCCAACAGTGAGTCTTTACTCTTCTGCTCATAGCTGATGCTAAGATTTTTCACTCCAAGATTTGCTTCCATATGGGGCACATGCTTAGCAGTGGGAGGATCTGCGGGGGGCAGATGCTAAGCAGTGGGGGTAGAAGTGAAGAAGACGTTCATGTTGTTGCTTTACTACTTACTGTTCGTTTTGTTCTTTCTAGCCACCATGAGAAGTGTGCGCAGCCTTCATGATTATCATGCATTTGAACACAGGGGGACTAGCAGGCCTGGAGAGGGGGGTCATTGACTTGGTCACAGTCAAATAGCTAGGAGACCTCCAGCTCCCAGCCTATGTCCCATGACCCATGTCACATGCCCTCTCTGGCCCTTTAAGGGATTTAACATCCATAAAGTTAAGTACATGTGTAAAACTTTGCCACTGTGTACAGTGTGAGTGAATCTGTAACGCCATTAAGGGTCCCTTTAAGAACCCTGACAAAGAAAAATTCAGTTCTATCTGGGGCAAGTGAAGACACTTGAGATTGAGCTTTAAAGTGCTTTACTAGTTCATGTGTATGGATGTCTGATCTGCATTTGTCTGTTGTACCACATGTGTACCTGGTGCTGGGGTTTAGAAGAGATGTGTTGGATCCCCTGAAACTGGAATTATGGATAGTTGTGAGCCACCAAGAGGGTGCTAAGAACTAACCGGAGTCCTCTGCAAGACCAACAAGTGTCCTTAACCACGATGCTACCTCTATAGCCCCTAAAATTGCAAAGACACAGCATTTCAAACAGAAGTGTTTCCAAGAAACCACACTCAAGGTTTTGTGAAAATCGGGAGGCTGTCTGCTGAGGGTCTTGACACAGATGTGTGACTTGACTTCCAAGGTGATGGAGAACCACTGCAGGATATTTTTACAAGGCTGGCACTTTCATTGTTCAACACAGCAGCAGGCATGCAAGTTCTAAGCCAAGGTGCCATTCAAGTTTCTGAGCACTTCATTTCTTGTTACTTGGCAGTGGGCTTAGGGTTTACACAATGTTTTCACAGCCTCATGCCGGATGACGTCTGCTGCAGTAGCCCTGGGACAGCTCCTGTTCATGAACTGGGACTTGGTCTGGCCAGGATCAAACTTCAGTCCTTGCTTTAACTACTTGCTTCTTCTTGCACTTTACCTGCCATTCAGGTTCCTCCATTTAAAAACAACTGAGAACTATTAGTCTGCCCTACACGGAGTTGTGAGTATTGAAATGGGCGAATTTCACACTTTCGTTTGCTAGGCATGGCATGGATGGAGGCGTACTAGCTGCAGGCTGTGCTGTGCTGGCCTCACTGATCGTGGACTGGTTGGGAGGCTGAAAGGAGTCAATTTGAAGGTCAAAAGCAAATTTAGAGGCTGTAACAGAAGGGTATAAGGGGCTGTGAGGACCAGACCTGAGGTACTTTCTGTGAAAAAATGTCAGGTTTCAAATACTGTGAAACCTTCTACATGTGAGAAAAAGGTGAAATATGTGCCTTTTAGTGTCCCGAAAGTAAAGCATCTCTTTCTTCAACCACTGGCTTTAAAGGTCAAATTCTTAATGGTTTGTTCCACTCTTACTCTAAAAATTCTATAAATACACCAGATGATTCTACCCTTTGCACCTGTCCAAACACCAAGGAAGATAAAAGGGACCAGAGGAGAGTCCAACCCCTTTCCTTCCTTAATGAGGCACCATTGACTTTTGAAAACAACTGAAAGACAATAAATTGCCCCAAATGCTTCTTCTCCCAAGGCCAGGCTTGTTACTGGCCTGTGTGTTCCCAGCAGACTCAAGGTGCTAAGATGCACAGCTGGACCGTAAAGAGCTTTGGCAGCTCTGAGGATATATAAGGCCAATTTCCTTTGTTCCCACCGGAGCCCTGGGAGTTTGGGGGTTAGAGGCTGTTGGCCTCATGACTAATTTGGTTTATTTATTTTGTAGGCCAATGACCAAAACTTCTAAACATTCAGGAGGATGCTCATGAGCAGGTCAGAAGTTGTCCACAGACCTCAGGCTTAGGTTCCTGGGTTGGGTAATTTTCAGGGGCTTGTTATTACCACCCTTACTGACTCGGTGAGAGCTGGCTTCCTGCCAGAGGCTCCTCTTTTCTGTGTGAAGCATCACCCAGAAGACTGACAGGTTTCTAATGACTGTTGCATTGTTCGGTGTGGGGCCTACAAGGCTCAAGTGACTGCTGCAGGCTTGAAATGTGGCCAAAACTGAGAAGTGCCATAGATACAAAGCACACTTGGGTTTCAAAGACCTAAGACTAAAAAGAAGAAAGAAAATGTGTCACCTTTTAACATATTGGTTGCAATTTGAAATGACAAGCTTTGTATATATTAGATTACAGTATTCAGATGAAAGGGCTGGGGAGATAGCTCATTGGTTAAGAGCACATACTGTTCTTCCAGGGGACCTGAGCTTGGTTCTCAATACCCAGGTCAGGTGGCTCACAACTACTTTTGACTCCTGCATATCAGAGGGCACCCTACACTCACATGAACATACCCACATGTAGACACACACTTACACACGTAATTAAAAATGGAATAAATGATTAAAAATAATAGGATTAAAACTAGTTCATTCCTTTTCAGTTTCTCAAATATGCAAACTAAATAACTTAAATATCCATATGTGACTCATGCTGTATTTTCATTGGAAGGCATCACATCGAGACACCTTTCTCCTTCCTGTCTCTCTTTTTTTTTTTCTCTTTATTGTGAAGCCCTTGCCAGCCTGTCAAACCATTGAGCTTGTTACCTCATCCTTTCCAGTGGCAAGATTACAGTAATTTCTCACAGCACTCTGATACTCTCACCCACCAAACCCATCTGCCTGCATTTCCACTAAGGATTTACTTATCCACTGAAGATTTTGACTAGAGATAATCACAACTACTGTTGTTTTATAAGGATTTTTCTCAGAAACTAATATATGTGGTCTTGCTTAGGATAGACTCTAAAAGAATACTAAAAAAAAAAAAAAAAAAAAAAAAAAAAAAAAAAGTGTGAGAAACTGGTTTTGATTGACTGTCATTGGCTGGGGTAGTTTCTCATTTCATCTTTAAGTCAAGAAGGAAGATGGTTGAGCAGGGAAACGGTTGAAATCTTGCCATTTGTTGGTTAAGAGGTGACAGAAAATTGATGCTAATTGGTGCAGGTGCAGGTGATGGGAGCTAAGCTGAAGCCAGCTTCCTTAGGCTTGGGGTTCCCCAGTCAGACAAACTGGCTCTCATTCTGGGGATGAGGACCTTTTTCCTCAGTGGATGTTAACAGCCAAAGAGAACAAAATGGCAGGGCCACATAGGGTACCTCTCACTGTGTAATTTACAAACCTACACTAAAACACGTCTTCTATTTCCAAAATTAACCCGGGCAAAGATACAGTAAGATCAAGTGACTATAATTTCTTCAGTTTGATTTCTTTAATTCTAATTGCCACAAGTTTTGCAATCTAATATTTTGTTATAGTTATATTTATGATATTGATGTGATATACTTTACAAATCAACACACATGCAACTCTTTGTTGCTAGCATATTGGCACGGGAAGATTTTTGAAACAGTATTTTTTAATGATGTTGCAGTTTAATCTTTATAACTGAATTAGTTACGGGTTCTTTCTGGGAACAGGAACCTTGAATGAAAAAAATGACTCCATCAGATTGGTCAGCGAGACTGCAGGGGTTTTCTCGGTTGATGATTAATGGTAGACTTCTCAGCTCACTGTGGGCTGTGCCACCCTGGGGAGGTAGTCCTGGGTGGTCTAAGAAAGCAGGCTGAGGAAGTCATGGAGAAAAACCCTGTACACAACACTACTCAGCGGTCTCTGCTTCAGTGCCTGCCTCCAGGTTCCTGCCTTGAGTGAGTTCCTGTCCTGGTGCTCCTCACACTGGACAGTCATCTGAAAGTGTAAACTAAGAAAAACATTTTCATCCCCATGTTGTTTTTAGTCATAGCTGTTACCACCACAGTAGAAATCCAATGAGCAGTATTTTATTTTTACAAACGTTTGCTCCTGACAAAGCAACAATCTTGCAGAGAGACCTTGTAGGCAAATACTGAAGTGCATCACCTTAGCCTGGGGCTACAGGGCACCGACTAATCAGTATTTATTTCCTACACCTTTACAGACTTTTCATTTTGTACAGAAAATGTGAAAAATTGTTCTCTAAGCTTTTTGGTCTTCTCCAAATGTTTTGTGGTGGTCTTAGGAGATGACCGAGCAGCTAAATTATTTTACTTTAAAATTTCATACTAAGGCAAAAAAAAAAAAGAGTCTAATTCAATAGTTTAAATGTGGAGTTTCTAAATTAAACCTTTTTCTTTAATTCAGAAAATTCCATTAAGTGTTCATACTGTTTCTGGAGTCAGAGTCAGCCATGGGTTCAATGCCAAGTTTATAGATTTCATGGCAACAGTCAGGAAGTACTAAGAATCATTTACCACTGCAGCTTCCCTAGCTAAGGCATATCATGGGCTAGTTAGTACTAAAGCATAAACAGAATTTTTTTTTCAAGCACAAAATCACCCAAAAATGAGCCAAGAAAACACCAACATCTGCTATTTCAGCTGTGGTATTTTCAGCTACAAGTGATTCTATATTTGATTAGGACTGCCTCTAGCAATGAAGATAATTTAGAGTTTCACAAGACACGGGTTTTCCAAAAACCAAATTATGTTAGTTCCTCACACTTCTCAGAAAACCATATTCTCCAAGGCACAACTTTCAATGGCCTGGATTGAAGAATTTGAAAAGAGCCATGTATTTGAGTTATTTGTGAAGAATTTAAAGATTAATTTTTCTAACTATTTGAAAACCTTTGAGATTTCTATAACTGATCTAAGTTTTATATTCAGTAAAAAACTGATCCTTTTTTAGAGAATGTCTCTTATAATATTTAAAAATATTCTTATCAAGATGTTCATTACATGTCAAAATGATAATAAAAATCTCAAGATTGAAGTAAATCATCTTGTTCAGTTATTAAACATATATAATACATAAATATATACACATAACTATATACACACATATAAACATATATATGTTTAGAGAATTAAACTGTATTAGAGAAATAAACTGTATTAATTAATATTGAGTATTTTATTTTTGTTGTTGGACACAGAACACTTAAGGGTCTTGCCACAAACTCTTATTAATATCATTAATTATTACCATTACCCAAATTGTAAAAATGTCAGTTGGGGAAGTCTGTAAGTATAGGAATGCTGTATTAAATAATGCTATCCCTAACCTAAGCTATTATTTCAGGGGAATCATAACCCTAGACACTGAGGGCATTAGTACCCTGCCAAAAGCTAAATGGCCAGCAAACTTTGCAGACTTGTACATCTCGCTTCGGCGATGCAGAATGTACAATGTTAGGCCGAATATTAGAGAAATCTCACTGAGCTTCTGGTCAGCCAAGACAAATTTGCAAGAGATGTTTACAGTAATACAAGCCTATACTAACAAAAAAGAAACATCCCCCCAAATAACCCCGTATCTCAAGATATTAAAAAAGAAAGTAGAAAAGAAGAAGCAAAAGCCAATGTTTTCAAAAGAGGAATGAAATAATGAACATTAAAGTAACACTAACAAGATAGAATATGGAAAAGTAATAGAAAAAAATCAATCAAGGATGGTTAAGAACCACAAATTGATGTGATATGCTGCTTCAACAGAAAGTAGGAAAACACCAAGTGATTATCTCAATAAATGTAAAACAATATTTTCGCAGAATTTGGCAATTTGTCATGATAGAAATGCTCAGTAAAAGTATAGACAGAATTTACCCCAACAAAATAAGGAACATACATGAAAAGGAAAACCCTAAACTAAGAACATATAACCCAAGGAAAAGCCAATAGGTTTGCTACAGAGACTAGGAAAAAGACAAGGATTTCCACTCTTACCACTTTTGGTCTATGTAGCAGTAGAAGTCTTAGATTGAACCATTACATAAGAGAAAGAAATGAGACATCCAAATCAGAAAAGAACTATTATAGCCCCTGTTTACATGAAGAAATTGCTAAAGAGTCTACCAATACATATTAGAATTTAAAAATCTTTTTTTTTTAGAATTTAAAAATCTTTAGACATACCATACATGATACAAAATGAAAACACGAGACCAGCTGCATTTCTATTCCTAAACAGTGAATATTCAAATAAGGACTTAACTATGTTATCCCAGCCAGGTGTCGGCACACACACCTGTAATCACAGCACTGCAGAGTCTGAGCCAAAAGGTTGACAGGGTTGCAGACAGCCTGAGCTATGTAACACATAACTGTGCCATATATGTGTGTACATACAAATACCTATGATAAATATACATGTTGTATATATGTACCACACACATATAATAATCTCAAAGATAATAAGGTAGGAATAAATAAGGAATGTAAAAGATTTATGCATTAAAGATAGATTATGAAAAAGATATTCATCATTGAATGAATGCACAGAGAAACAAACAGAATACACTATCATTAATACTCAAGTTCTGCCATAGGTATCAGTGTGGATATACAGGAAGGATATTTTCTGACTACATGAAAAAAAAAATAGCGATAGGAGAACAAACATTGAACAATTCCACTGCGTAAGATTGTCCAACTTGAAGAAGCAGAAAGTGTAATGGTGGTTGCGGAGGACTGCAGGAATGGATGAGAAGTTGCTGTTCCATGTCCTCACTGGATAGAAAGCTAGGATGCTCCCAGATCACCCCTTCATGGCTACATCTTCATGACTGATCGATGATGTTTTTGTTATAAACCATTATCCAAATTATCTGATGCATAGATCTTATTATAATCTTAACATTTTGAGAAAAGTAAGAGTTTTGTGATATCGGAAGAAGAATACATGAAGTCATGCAGATTTCCTTTACTATAAGATATTATGAATCTGCCCATATTAAAAAAAATCAGTTGCAGAGTTCTGCATGCCTAGACCCCAGCTTAATTGTCAGTGGGCATCATCTCCTATTAGGAGAGATTGGGACGTATCTTCCATTAGGATATATTGGGGTGCATTTTTAGAAAATGTTTAATATTTGTTGCTGTATTAGTTATTGACATATTGTGAGGAAAGATCTTTTCATCTCACTCACTCCTGTGAGAACAAAGGGAGCAATTCTCTCTGGTCCTAATATAAAGAGAGAAATAAGTGCTTTCTCTAGCCCAATGGATGGTTTAACCATGATTAACATTTTGGCGCTCTCTCTCTCTCTCTCTCTCTCTCTCTCTCTCTCTCTCTCTCTCTCTCTCTCTCTCTCTCCCCTTTGGTTGCTAACTTCTAACAAAGATGCTAGGCTTTGCATATCTTTTTTTTTTTTTTTTTTTTTTTTTTTTTTTTTATTAATTTATTCTTGTTACATCTCAATGTTTATCCCATCCCTTGTATCCCATTCCCTCCCCCCCCCCCCTTTTCCCATTATTCCCCTCCCCTATGACTGTTCCTGAGGGGGATTACGTCCCCCTATATATTCTCATAGGGTATCAAGTCTCTTCTTGGCTACTTGCTGTCCTTCCTCTGAGTGCCACCAGGTCTCCCCCTCCAGGGACATGGTCAAATGTGAGGCACCAGAGTATGTGAGAAAGTCGTATCACACTCTCCAATCAACTGTGGAGAATATTCTGACCATTGGCTAGATCTGGGAAGGGGTTTAAAGTTTACCTCCTGTATTGTCCTTGGCTGGTGCCTTAGTTTGAGCGGGACCCCTGGGCCCAAATCTGCCTATCATATTGTTCTACTTGTAGATTTCTAGGACCCTCTGGATCCTTTTATTTTGCTGTTCTCCCATGCGTCTCTCATTTAGAGTCCCATAGGATGCCTTCCCCTCTGTCCCAGTTTCCTGGTAAGTGAAGGCTTTCGTGGGACATGCCCTTGGGCTAGTATGCAGATATAAGTGAGTATATACCATTTGATTCTTTCTGCTTCTGGGTTAACTCACTCATTATGATCATTTCTAGCTCAATCCATTTATCCACAAATTTTGGGAATTCCTTGTTTTTAATAGCTGAGTAGTTATTCCATAGTGTATATGTACCACAGTTTCTTTATCCACTCTTCTACTGAGGGACACTTAGGCTGTTCCATGTTCTGGCTATTATGAATAAGGCTGCTATGAACATGGTTGGGCAAATTTTCTTGTTGTGTGCTGGAGCATCTTCTGGGTATATTCCAAGGAGTGGAATAGCGGGGTCTTGAGGAAGCCCTATTCCCATTTTTCTGAGATAGCACCAGATAGATTTCCAAAGTGGCTGTACTAGTTTGCATTCCCACCAGCAATGAAGGAGTGTTCCTCTCTCCCCACATCCTCGCCAGCATGTGGTGTCGCTTGAATTTTTGATCTTAGCCATTCTGATGGGTGTAAGATGGAATCTCAGAGTTTTTGTTTTGATTTGCATTTCCTGATGACTAAGGAGGTTGAGCATTTCTTTAAGTGTTTCTCAGCCATTTGATACTCCTCTGTTGAGAATTCTCTGTTTAGTTCCAAGCCCCATTTCTCAATTGGGTTATTCGGTTTGGTGGTGTTTAATTTCTTGAGTTCTTTATATATTTTGGGATATTAGACCTTTGTCAGATGTAGGGTGGGTGAAGATTTTTTCCCAGTCTGTAGGCTGTCGCTTTGTTCTCTTGACAGTGTCTCCTGCCTTACAGAGCTTCTCAGCCTCATGAGGTCCCATTTATTAATGGTTGACATTAAGGCCTGGCCGTTGGTGTTCTGTTCAGGAAGTTGTCTCCTGTGCCAATATGTTCCAGGCTCTTTCCCACTTTTTCTTCTAAGTGAGTTAGTGTCTCTGGTTTTATGTTGAGGTCTTTAATCCACTTGGATTTGAGTTTTGTGCAAGGTGACAAATATGGGTCCAGTTTCATTTTTTTACACATAGACCTCCAGTTAGACCAGCACCATTTGTTGAAGATGCTATCCTTTTTCCATTGAATGGATTTGGCTTCTTTGTCAAAAATCAAGTGACCATATGTGTGTGGATTCATATCTGGGTCTTCGATTCGATTCCACTGATCAACCAGCCTGTTGCTGTGCCAGTACCATGCTGTTTTAAGTACTATTGCTTTATAGTACAGTTTGAGATCAGGTATGGAGATTCCTCCGGAGCATCTTTTATTTACAAGATTGTTTTAGCTATTCTGGGTTTTTTGTTTTTCCATATGAAGTTCAGATTGAACTTTCAATGTCTTTAAAAAATTGTGTAGTTATTTTGATAGGGATTGCATTGAATCTATAGATTGCTTTTGGTAGGATGGCCATTTTTACTATGTTAATTCTCCCGATCCATGAGCAAGGAAGATCACGCCATCTTCTCAGGTCATCTTCAATCTCTTTCTTCAGAGTTTTGAAATTTTTTTCATACAAGTCCTTCACTTGCTTAGTTAGGGTAACTCCTAGATATTTTATATTGCTTGTGGCTATGTGAAGGGTGTGGTTTTCCTAATTTCTTCCTCTGCAAGCTTGTCATTTGTGTATAGGAAGGCTACAGACTTTTTTGAGTTAATTTTGTATCCAGCCAATTTGCTGAAGGTGTTTATCAGCTTTAGGAGTTCTCTGGTGGAGTTTTGAGGGTCACTTATGTACACTATATATCACTGCAAAGAGGGATAATTTGACTTCCTCCTTTCCCATTTGGATCCCCTTGATCTCCTTTTGTTGTCTTATTGCTCTGGCTAGAACTTCGAGTACTATATTGAAGAGATATGGAGAGAGTGGGCAGCCTTGCCTTGTTCCCGATTTGAGAGGAATTTCCTTGAGTATCTCACCATTTACTTTGATTTTGGCTATTGGCTTGCTGTATATAGCCTTTATTATGTTGAGGAAAGTGCCTTGTATCCCCGATCTCTCTAAAACTTTAAACATGAATGGGTGTTGAATTTTATCAAATGCTTTCTCTGCATCCAAGGAGATAATCATGTGGTTTTTTATTTTCAGTTTGTTTATATGATGGATTACATTGATGGATTTCCGTATATTAAACCATCCCTGCATGCCTGGAATGAAGCCTACTTGGTCATGATGAATGATATCTTTGATGTGCTCCTGTATTCGTTTTGCAAGTATTTTATTTAGTATTTTTGCATCTATGTTCATAAGAGAAATTGGTCTGAAATTCTCTTTCTTTGTTGAGTCTTTGTGAGGTTTAGGTATCAATGAGACTATGGCCTCATAGAATGAATTTGGTAATTTTCCATCCATTTCTATCTTTTGGAGTAGCTTGAAGAGTATCGGTATTAGCTCGCCCTTAAAGGTCTGGTAGAATTCTGCACTGAAACCATCTGGCCCTGGGCTTTTTTTGGTTGGGAGACCATCGATGATTGCTTCTATTTCTGTCGGGGAATGGGACTATTTAACTTGTTTATCTGTTCTTCACTCAACTTTGGCAAGTGAACTTGATCAAGAAAATCGTCCATTTCCCTTAGATTTTCAAATTTTGTGGCGTATATGCCTTCAAGTAGGATCTTATGATTCTTTGAATTTCTTCAGTGTCTGTTGTTATGTCTCCCTTTTCATTTCTGATTTTGTTGATTTCAATACTGTCTCTCTGCCTTTTAGTTATTTGGCTAATGGTCTGTCTATCTTGTTGATTTTCTCAAAGAACCAGCTTTTGGTTTTGTTGATTCTTTGGACTGTTTTCTTAGTTTCTAATTTGTTAATTTCAGCCCTGAGTTTGATAATTTCCAGGCGTCTACTCCTCTTGGTGTTTCTGCTTCTTTTTTTTCTAGGCTTCCAGTTGTGTTGTTAAGATGTTATGTGCGATGTTTCCAATTTCTTTTTAAAGGCACTTAGTGCTATGAATTTTCCTCTTAGCATGCTTTCAATGTATCCCACAAATTTGGGTATGTTTTTCTTCATTTTCATTGAATTTCAGAAACTCCTTGATTTCTTTCTTTATTTCTTCCTGACCCAGGTGTCATTTAGCAGAGAGTTGTTTAGTTTCCACAAACGTGTAGGCTTTTGTTATTCTGTTGTTGTTGAATTGCAGCCTAAGAGCATGGTGATCTGATAGGACAAGGTATTATTTCAATCCTCTTGTATCTGTTGAGGCTTGCTTTGTGACCTACGATGTGATCAATTTTGGAGAAGGTTCCATGGG
The DNA here is from genome assembly GCF_903995435.1 of Acomys russatus. Classification (NCBI taxonomy): domain Eukaryota; kingdom Metazoa; phylum Chordata; class Mammalia; order Rodentia; family Muridae; genus Acomys; species Acomys russatus. The sequence goes on from NC_067153.1 coordinate 56,013,875, forward strand.
GTGCAGAGAAGAAGGTGTATTCTTTCTTGTTTGGGTGAAAGGTTCTATAGATATCTGTTAGATCCATTTGACCCATGGCATTGGTTAATGATGTTATTTCTCGGCTTAGTTTCTGTTTCAATGACTTATCCTTCAGTGAGAGTGGGGTGTTGAAGTCTCCCACTATTATTGTGTGGGATCGATGTGTGGTTTAAGCTTTTTTAGGAGATCTTTTACATATGTGGGTGCCCTTGTATTGGGAGCATAGATGTTCAGAATTGTGATGTCATCTTGGTTGACTTTACCTTTGATAAGTATGAAGTGTCCTTCCTCATCCCTTTGATTAATTTGGTTGAAAGTCTATTTTGTTCGATACTAAAATGGCTACACCTGCTTGCTTCTTGTGACCATTTGCTTGGAATATTTTTTTCCAACCTTTTACCCTGAGGTAATGCCTTTCATTATGGTGAGATGTGTTTCTTGGATGCAGAAGAAGTTGGGTCTTGTTATGTACCCATTCGGTTAGTCTGTGTCTTTTTATTGGAGAATTGAGGCCATTGATGTTGAGAGATATTAATGACCAGTGACTGTTAAGAGTCTTAATTTTGATGTTGTTTCCAGTCGAGCGTTTGTGTAGTTGTGTTTTTGCCATGGGATAGTTATCTATTTCCTGGGTAGTTTTGGTTGTAGCTTGACCCTTTGGGATGGAGTTTTCCTTCTAGTACCTTCTGTAAAGCTGGGTTTGTGGATAGGTACTGTTTGAATTTGTTTTGTCATGGAATATTTTGTTTTCTCCATCAATGGTTATTGATAATTTTGCTGGGTAAAGTAGTCTGGCCTGGCATCTGTGTTCTCTTAGGGTTTGCAGGATCTCTGTCCAGGACCTTCTGGCTTTTATGGTCTCTGCTGAGAAGTCAGGTGTAATTCTGATAGGTTTACCATTAAATGTTATTTGGCCCTTTTCCCTTGCAGCTTTTAATATTTTTCTTTGTCTGCAGTTCTGTTTGTGTTTTGATTATTATGTGGCGGGCAGTTTTTCTTTTCTGGTCATTCTATTTGGTGTTCTGTAGGCCCTCTTGTATGTTTATAGGCATCTCTTTCTTTAGATTGGGGAAATTTTCTTCTATGATTTGTTGAGAATAGTTTCTGGGCCCTGGAGTCTGATGTCTTCTCTTTCTTCAATGCCTATTATCCGCAATTTCTTCTTTTCATGGTGTCCTTAATTTCTGGATGTTTTGTGTCAGGAGTTTTCCAGATTTGGCATTTTCTTTAATGGTTGATTCAATATCTGTGATTGTATCTTCTAGCCCTGAGATTCGTTCTTCCATCTCTTGGATTCTGTTAGAAAAGCTCACCTCTGTGTTGCTCGCCTTCTTCTCTGAGGTCTCACGTTCTCGTTTTTCTTCTGTCTGTGTGTTTATCATTGAATCCATTTTCATTTTCAGATCTTGAACTGATTTTTTTTATTTCATCTGATTTTTTGTATATTCCTGAGTTTCTTCCATTGCCTCTTTATAGGTCTTCAGAGCTTGAACCGTTTTAGTTATTTCTTTCATCTGGTTGTTTGCATTTTCCTGCAATTTTTCCAGTTCCACTCTATGTGCTTCTTTTATGTCTCTCACCTGTTTGTCTGCGTCTTCCTGCATTTGATTGATACGAATTTTATTTGTTTCTCCATTATCATCCTCATACTAAGGATTTGAGGTCATTTTCTTGTATTTCCGTTGTATTTGAGTTCTCTGGGTGGTTTTCTTTGGGATAGCTGGAAACTGGAGACGCCATGTTGTTTTGGGGTTTTTTTGCGTATGCTTTTTCGTTGTCCTTTAGACATCTTGCCGTCTTTGTTTTTGTTGGGTAGCTTCCAGAGTTGAATGGAGGGGTCTGATGATAGATTCACTTGTTTTCTTACGATTTCCCTAGGCTGCGAGCTCAAAGCTTCACTGGTGTGGATGTTAGGAGGTTAGCCCTGTTGTTCTGGTCTCTCACAGCCAGTGATCCTCAGTCCCTCTCTGCTGTGGATCCTGCAATTGTTCTGGGTCTCTGAATGAGCGTTGGGTCAGGCCAAGGTATCCACAGCCTTCTGTGTTCCCTGCCAAGTCCAGCCAGGAGCACTGGGACCGAACCACGGGCAGAACTCAGCTAGATTCTCAGGGCCAGAACCGTCTGCCAAGCTCAGCTAGGGATTTTGGGCCCAAAATGCACACAGGGCCCAGCCAGAATTTTTGGGCTGGGACTACGCACCAAGCTCCACTAGGGCCTTTTGGCCCAAAGTGCGTGCTGTGGTCAGTTATTGACTCAGGGCCCGAACTGACCACCAATCTCAGCCAGGAATTCTGGATTCAAACTGTACACTGTGTCCAACCAGAGTCTTAGAGCTGGTGGAACCGAGAGCTCTGTCCAGCCTGTGCCACAGCAGAAGAACTGCGGCTGCTCTGAGTTAGCGCCAGTAGTGGAACAAGTGCTCCACCCGGACTGTGTCACCGCAGGGGAGCTGCCGCTGAGCTGAGGTGGTGCCTAGGATGGAACCGCGCACGTCACCAAGCCTGCGCCACAGCAGGAGAACTGCGGCTGCTCTGAGTTAGCGCCAGTGGTGGGACAAGTGCTCCGCCCAGACTGCGTCCCCGCAGGGGAGCTGCCGCTGAGCTGAGGTGGTGCCTAGGATGGAACCGAGCACGTCACCAAGCCTGCGCCACAGCAGGAGAACTGTGGCTGCTCTGAGTTAGCGCCAGTGGTGGAACAAGTGCTCCGCCCGGACTGTGTCCCCGCAGGGGAGCTGCCGCTGAGCTGAGGTGGTGCCTAGGATGGAACCGAGCACGTCACCAAGCCTGCGCCACAGCAGGAGAACTGCGGCTGCTCTGAGTTAGCGCCAGTGGTGGGACAAGTGCTCCGCCCAGACTGTGTCCCGCAGGGGAGCTGCCGCTGAGCTGAGGTGGGTGCCTAGGATGGAACCGAGCACGTCACCAAGCCTGCGCCACAGCAGGAGAACTGCGGCTGCTCTGAGTTAGCGCCTGTGGTGAAACCAAGTGCTCCGCCCAGACTGTGTCACCGCAGGGGAGCTGCCGCTGAGCTGAGGTAGTGCCTAGTGTGGAGCAGCGTGCTCAACTACGCCTGCGCCACAGCAGGGGAGCTATGGCCACGCTGAGTTAGTGCCTCAGGCAGAATTGTTTGCTGGGCCGGGCCAATACCCGGGACTCTGGGGCCGAACTGTCCGCCGAGTCCAATCTGGGTCCAAAGGCTCCACGCGACCCAAATCCTGCCCCGAGTCCCCTCTCCCGCAGCAATTCCCACCAGCCACCACACCAATCGCCTCCACCGGAAGGCTATGAGCTGCAAACCTCAGCCGCCGCTGCTGGTGCCGCTGGTGCTGCCGCCTCTGCCGCTGCCGCTCCGATCAGAGAAAAACCACGCTCCTCCCGTGTGCAGGGGCACGCAGGTCCTCCGCACCCTGGTCCCTCCGAACCGTGGAGCACTCCCGCTGTCGTGATGTTCGGACCTCGGTGTTCCTGGCTCAGAAATCTGTGCAATTCCCTGAATTGTTCACTGGAGCCTCCAAACGCGGTCCACACTGCTCGCCGCCATCTTGGATCCTCCTGCATATCTTTATTAGGCTTGGATTTTGTATTTTTCTGCCCTTATTGCTCTTACTTCCAGTCCCTGTATCTAGCTCACAATTTTGTAATACGGTTCTAGTTTTGTTTATATTATTTTAATGCTAACCTTTGTGGAAGGAAGAATGTTTTATTTACATATCTAGGCAATTAGATAACAGCTGAAAAATAAGTTATATGGGGACATCATAATGCTGAATGAGGGGAGGTCACCGTAATGCTTATTGATAAGCAAGTTCGAATCAGGTAATTATTTAACTAGCTTTTTTAAAAAAAATAACTTTAATTAAAAATATGATTTATGATTTCATCACTTCCGTACCTTCCGTTTCCTCCCTTCAGCCCTATCCATGCCCTCTCCCTTTAACCCCTCCCATTCTACCACAAAAATGATAACCTCTTTGTCTTTATTACACACACACACACACACACACACACACACACACACACACACACGAGGGGGAGGAACAAATAATAAATAGAACCTGCTGAGTCCATTTTTGTTGCTTATGCCTCTGTGGTTACTGGACTGACCAGTTTGTACTGGATAACCAATTGAGGATTCATCTCATGGAGAGGCTAATTCTCCATCTCTCAGCAATCACTAATGGACTGTGTTTATTCATCTAGGATTCAGTGAGATTCCTGGTATTCTGACTCTTAGGGTCTTTCTGCTCCCTTTTCCACGATGTTCCTTATGCTGTGAGTACTGTTTTTAGTACTGTACTGAAGAGGAGTCGGGGGAGTAAGAATCCCTTTCTCATGATTCCAATGGGATTGCTTTGGGCTCTTCTCCATGTAGGATAATGGAAGATTTGTCATATATGCCTTTATTATGTTGAGGTGTTGTCTTAGTTAGGGTTTCTATTGCAGTGACTAGGGCAACTCTTATAAAAGAAATCATTTAATTGGGGCTGGCTTACAGGTTCAGAGGGTTATTCCTTCATCATCAAGGGGAGAAGCATTGCTACGCACAGACAGAAACGGTGCTGGAGGAAAAGCCAAGATGGGAGTTGTACATGTGGATACTCAGGGAGCTGAAAAAGTGACACTGGGCCTGGCATGAGATTCTGAAACCTTAAAACCCACCCCCCAGTGACAGATTTTCTCCAACAAGGCCACACCTCTTAACCCTTCTAAATAGCTCCACTCTCTGGTGACCAAGCACTCAAATCTATTCACATTCAAACCTTCACCGTCCTTCACCCCATCTTTGTTCCTTATGCTTTTCCTATCTTAAAGGGTGGTACAAGATATCTTCCTGTCATTTTCAAAACACAGGTTGTCTGTAACTTCTTTTTCTCTTTTCCCCTCCTCAGCCACTTACAAAGTCCTGATGACAGATTTCTTATGTCATGGCCACTGTGGCATGACCCACCAACAGACGTTCTTCTCCTGTTCACCCTGATGTTTCCTGCGCATTGCCCATTGATTGAGATACCACATGTGATAAAAAAAAATAGTTTCAGAAAGTGTAGAAACATGAAGAGAAATGTAGGTGGTTTTTTTTGTTTTGTTTTGTTTTGTTTTTTTACCTTCAGACTATTAACACACATTAAAAACTGAATCCAATCGATTTTTCACATTGGTTTCCAGAACATTTATATAAAAACATACATAGAAATATACTTTTAATTACACTTTCTCCATAGTTCATGTGACAAAATGCTATAGTGATTTAGTCATATAAACCTTTGGCTGCGATTTAACCTGTACATACTTAACACAAAACCAAAATAAGCATGCTGCATATAAAGTAAAGCTTACTGCAGTGAAATCCTGTGCTGCTTGCTCTTGCAAAGCATGGTTAACACTTCTGAGAATCTTTGAAATCAACCTCCGAAGTTCATCGGGAGAGGGGCTCCGTGATGTATTGCAGTTCCAGAGAGGAGCTGAATTCCATGTCAGTGATTAAATTCTAATTATCCCACATCATGTACACATAATGAGGAAGCGAAGAATGTGGGTAATTGGGTAATTCTGTTGAAAATTAAATCCTGATCATCTCTTTAACTGGTAACTAGTAAGTGTGTGCCTCATGTTCCCAAGGCACATCTTTTACAGCCTTGGCTGAAGGCTTTTACAAGCAGTGTTTTCAGATTACCCTAAGTCTTCTCTGTCCATCCAGCACTATAAGGCTTTAAAAACAACAACAACAAAAACCTTTATTATTATTATTATTATTATTATTATTATTATTATTATTGTTGTTGTTGTTGTTGTTGTTGTTATTTCATATATGTTTGCACACCATGTAGATGTCTGGCATCTGCAGAGGCCAGAAGAGTGTCGGATTCCCTAGAATTTTACCAATGAATGGTTGTGAGCTGCCATGTTGGTACTGGGAATTGAACCTGACTCTTCTAGAGGAATTAGTGCCAGTGCTCTTAACCATGATCTGTCCTTCTAGTTCTGCAGCACTGCAAGACTTTATGTAACAGAAGGAAGAAAGTATTAGTTCTGAAGGGCGGCACTACGAAAGTAGAATTGCTTCCTAGAGCTGTGGTCACACTAGGTCAACACAATATTTACCTGGTTGGTATTAGAAGCCAAGAAGTAGAAGGTCCTATTTAATCACTCTAGATGAGTTTCACGTTGAGAGGGCCTATAGTTAGAGAATCAGTCTGGGTGAGCTTCACGTTGAGAGGGCCTATAGTCAGGGAATCAGTCTGGCTGAGCTTCATGTTGAGAGGGCCTATAGTCAGGGGGTGGAGCATTTTTAGAGAGTTGAGTGGGAGACATTTTAGCTTGGGAGTTTCTTGTACTCTGTATTGTAAGTGTCCCCCAAAGGGTCATGTGTAAAGGTTTGATTGCAAGTATGGCATTGTTGAGGGATGGTAGACTTTAGTGAGTCTAGTGAGAGGTCTTTGAATCATTGAAGGTGTGTCCTGAAAATCATTCTAGAACCGCTGTCTCTTCCTTTCTTTCTTTTATAGGCCCCAACAATGAGGTGAATGGCTCACCTCTAGGTTGCTCCCATCATGGTACACGGCCTCCTAGGCAAGGTCTAAAGTATAGGGTTCCTTTTCCGTGGACAGAAGCCTCCAAGGCTATGATGAGCCTCAAGTTAGCATTCCCTCTTGATGACCTGATCATCTGATTACTCATTGTGGTAACTAAGGTGGACCATCTCAGCACGCATCCTAACCTAAGGCCAGCACAGCTGGTCATCTCAGCATGCATCCAGCACAGCTGTTGTGTGCAGGTTTGTTTTTCTAGACTCATCACCCCTGTGGATTCTCTGAGAGAGAACAAAGCTGGAGCTATCAGCTGAGCTCATCACAGTTAAGATATTTAATGAAGAAGTTCCAGCTCCCGACCACTGGCACTTTGACCTTGACTTGGTGATGACCTCAATGAACTTGTTAACTTCAAGCTCAGGTTATTTAGATGGAGAACTGGCAGGTGGCCATGACACCATTGAACCTTTGCATTTTTTATTTGCTAGAGATCCTTTGGACATTGGTGAAAGCCAAAAAGGAGGAAATAGCATTCAAGGAGGCAGAAATTTAAAATGAAAACCACATGACATCGGAATTCCCTGTGGAATTAAAGCCAACAACACCAGCCAGGGATGTGCTCGTGTTTCCCCTTGCTCAGTTTGGCCTCATTGCCGAGATGGCCTCGTGTTAGGTTGTCCATGAGCAAGGAGCAAGTTAGGGCTTGTAAGGAAAGTTTTCTCTATTTATCTAAAATGTAAACATTTTGAAATCACATGTGTGTGTCTGAAGTGCTCCATGGATTTGTTAATGGCTGTTGAGTTCACACATGTCTTTCATTTCATCTGTTTCAAGATGTCAAATTAAATGGCCATTGGTTTCTATGATCCTTCCTACTACAGGGGAAGGCAGCAGAGTACAAGGAGCGATTCTAATTCAGACATGGAAGAGTCACTGCAGATGGCTTTTGCCTTGTTTGCAGCAGACGCTATTTTTTAATTAAAATTATTTATATTGTTAACTAACATTTTTTATCTCATATAATAACAGAAACAGCATTTAAAAAGAAAACAAGTTAATTATCTCTACAAAAATTAACTTGGTGAAACTTGATTTTAAAAATAAATGAAAACAAAAATAATTTTTGAGACTGCAAGTAGAACATAAATTGCTATATTAACTAGAAAGTTAATTAATTAAAAATACCGTGTAACTAGTAACATTTTCCTTTAGTATGGATACAGTGTGACCTCACCTGCTGATATGTTTACCTTGAAGTTTTCAATAAAATAATATGATTTTTATAATAACATTACAAACTAGATGCATTGCCTATTGTAAAGTGTGTATAACTGGACAACTGAAAACTGTGGGATCTTGTTGAAGGATAAGTCAGCTCTGCCTATATAAGCAAAAAGCTAGTTCTTTCATCTTTGGCCTCCACATCATCCAAGAACAATAAGAAAAAATAAAACTAATTCATATGCCTTTACTTATCCACCCTCACTACTGACTGTTCTTTCCTGGCTAGTCAGTTTATGCTTGATGAAATGCTAACCCTCCTTCAAGGGTGAGTGTGCAAATGTCATCTCTCTCAGCCAGCCTTTTTTTCTGAAGGAATCAATAGTCCTTCCTCTGTTCTCTTCTTGCCCTAGGCCATATAGCATGGTAGAAATCTGTGACAAAGATACTCTGTCTACTGCTTATAATAAAGGTGGACATGTTGCATTACCAAATTTGTGGCCCATTGGCACTGCACAGTGACATTGTTGACTTAAATAATGATGCATAAGACAAACTGATGGTCTTTGGATGTGTTTTCAAATGAAAATACCACTATTTTCCTTCTAACTCAAGAAAATAAAAATTTTATTTCAAAGAAATAAACATTTATTATCTTCATGTCCCAAATGATGAAATGCAGGCCTGGAGCTTGTATTTTTTATTTTTGTCCTCTTCCTGTCCCTGTTTTGTGACTATATAAAATACCATGACTCAAAAATACCAGCAGTGTTCATTTTTCAATCCCTATGCAAGCTTCCTAGAATGGCCAGCTCTGCTGTCTGTGGTGTTGTAGAAGGTCACTTGTTATGTGGCCCCAGATGCAGAGTGCAGTCAGCAAGGAAGGATCTCTTATGTGCAGATTTAAAATGAACCTTACAAAAGTATTTGTGCAAAACATTTTTATTGTGAGCTCATTTTTTGTTTTTTGCATTTGGTACAAAATATGATAGAAGACGTGAAGAAACTTCTGGAAGTAAAAACCACTCATAAGAAACTCTAATACAGTTATTTTTACTTTTACTCATGGCTTTCTTTTTTATGTGTATAAATGTTGCCTCTCATGTCAATATGGTCTTCATTATTGTAATTTAAAGAAATGTATTTTGATTAACTTATTTTACTTGTAAAATAATTATGCATATTTATAAGGTATAATATCACATTTTGATATGAATATATTATAGAAATATTCAGTTAAACTAATGAGTATGTGATATCAACAACTGACTATTTTTTGTCATGAGATGTAAAAGAAAGTCCATTCATATAGCAACCTCGAATTAATATCACTACTAACTACAGATCACTAAACCTCATTACCTCTCTTTGCGCCTTAACCCATGGGTCCTCTGTCCTCATCGTGCCTTCTTCTCTTAGGACTTTTCATATTATGCGCATGATGTTCTGTTTCCATGTATGTCTGTGTATCACATTTCGAGAGTTGGTCTTACTAAGTTGCCCAAGCTTGCCTGGAACTTAGCTGCGATGCAGACAGCCTTTGAACTAGTGATTTTCTTTCTACAACCTCTGGAGTTGCTGCGATTGTAGGCTGTGGGTCCTAGACTAATCAGTGTAAAAAGAATCTTGAGCAGCACGCATTCACTCTGCTTGCTGATTGTGGATACAATTTGACCAGCTGCTGGACACCCCAGTGGCCTTCACCCTCCACCGTGATGGACTATATACTTGAATCACACTGAAAACCTGCAGGCAGATCAATAGCTTGAATGTGTCCTTTTTGGGTAGTTCAGTTGGTCTGACCCTCTTCCAGGCAGCTTGGCTAGTCTTTGCTTTCTTCATACTGTCTGGATGGACTGAATGTTCTAGGCAGCTCAGTTTTTCTAAAGAGTGTCTTTCAGCAGTCCTTACTGCTTGTCTCCACTTGGAAGGGGACTGGCCTAGTGAATCTGATCAGATCTGGGGCCTTCCTGAAAGTCTTGAGTTAATTCCCTAGCTTAGTGAGCATCCCTCCAAGATGGACGATTTCACCTCCTCTTAGAACATCCTGTAGTTTTCCCCTCCCTGTATACATCTTGTGTTTGATGAGGCAACCCCAAGATGGGAGGCTTTACTACCTGAGGAAACTTCCATATAACAGACATGGCAAGGTTTTATTTACAAGCCTGTAAGTAAAAATCGTGGGGTGAAATGAACTGTTGCTGCCGTAAGTTGAGAAAGCACCAGGCAGCAGAAAGGAGGGAGGTAAGGAATGAGGAAAGAAAGGGAGCAGTTGAAACCAGGATGCTGGAACTGGGGTGCACATGCCTCAGACACTGGGCTGAGGGTAGTGGCTTGAGACAAGCTTAATAGTGAGGGACCACTTGACTGGCCTTTTTGACTGGGTTAAGTCATTGAATTCCTTTGGGAAGATTAGCAGAAACTTTTGACTGGTCATCCAGCTGTAACTTAGCATTGTAGTACAACTGAGTTTCAGTGATAAGACGTTCTCTTTACATGTATTATGGGGAGTAAATTGTAGGCACAAGAATGAGAAAGAAGATGCACTGGAAATCCTCCCAATTATCAGAGCCCAGAAAGGTAGATATTACACCTAGAAGAGTAGTGAATAACCTGTGTCTCTGTGGTCAGGGACATATGGTGGCATAGATATGGGGGTTTAAAGAATGGAGGATTATGTAAACAGGTGACTTGGGCGAGAGGGTAGCTGGCAACAGAAATTACAGAGATGCTGCCTGACAGATGTTAGGCATGTGGACTGACATGGGGTAAATCAACATGGTTGAAACATGTCCAAACCCCATGCTCCCAATGTCCCCACCCCATGGTACTCACAGCCTCTGGTAGTTTGGCTTCTTCCTCTCCTTGGCCCTATACTGGCCATTGGAGCCTGGCTCCTCCTGGCACACTGCCTCATCCAATTTCTAAAATGGCAGATGCACTGCAAAATACCAAACCATTCTCAACATAAAAGGTAATGACGATGACAACACCTCTTCTTTATAAAGCAAAAGGAGTAGTTGTGGAGCACATGGACTGGGCCAGTGGGGAAACCATCATGGAGTTAGAGTGAGGTCAAGACGTGTCCAAACCCCCAAAATCTCAGTCTTGAGACTGCCGGGAGTAAGGCTCGCTCCCTCCCTGCTCTGTGCCTGCATGACCCAGTGAACATAGTCTCAGGACCTCTACCTCTGCAATACTCAAGGTAGTCGCTTTGTCTAGCACCTGGAATTCCTCTCCATGCAAATAAAGGACTGCCAGCATCTCAGCCCCAACCAATGATATGTGTCCACCACAAAGATCCCTTCCCACTCACCAAGGTTAATATAACCATGATTCACCCCAAACACACAAGCTGTTTCACTGAACAGCTGAGCTCGGAACCATAAACAGAGGTGGCTAACTAAGGTAGATAACCCTGACCATGCAAATTAGTTAGGACATATGGACCTGGGACCTTAGACACAGTGGCTGTCCCAAGGAAGGTGGTGGTCTCATTGGGGAAGAGGAAGCCCTTTGACCTTCCATGTTGTCATCATAACTCTCTCCTTAAGTTCATGGAAACTCATGAGCTCACCTGTCTATGAACTTGGGATCTATGGTATGTTAGGCTTGGATAGAAATGGAGAAACCGGTGGAGGAGATTTGACCCAGGTAGAGGCAGCTACCTCTGTAGACTCATCTCTAACAAATGTTGAACAAAAATGAGAAAACACATTATCAAATCCGATGGCAGAGTTGTTTGTTTTGTATCTTTTAAATACTTTAAAGCATTTTGAAATTAAAAATTGAAACACTGTCAAAAAATCATTCACAGGGTAGTGTCACACAAAACAAACCTTACAGCTTCTTCTATTTTTTGCTTTGTTCATGACTCAAAACACTACTGCCACTGCTGGAACCGAAGAACCCTACGGATGCTGAGGATAGCACACAATTCGCAAGCTTGCTTTCCAGCTAAGCCCTGATGCCACCTTAAGCATCTATCTTTCGTTGACTTCCCCCAGCCTCATATAAATTACAACTTCCCCAACAGGAAGAGAGACTGTGAAGCTGTCTGAAGCAACACATCACATTCTGATGAAGACACCAGTGCTCAGCGATCCTGAGGGCATTTCAGAGTCTCAGTCAGGTCTTTGAAATCCTAGCTGAAGGTGCCATGTGATTTCATGTAAGGACACATTTAGATGACATGTATACAGGGATGACTTCACACTGCTTGGAAGTCCATGTTTTAGGCAGTAGTCTGGGTTACATCAGCTCCAGGGAAGTTCATAGAAGTCGCTTTATAAAATAAGCTTTGATGTTGACTCATCGCTGTGGTTTTAGGTCTTCTTGGTAGACTGTGAAAAGAAAATCTGCAATACATTGTCATAAATCCAGAAGGCTATCTGATTTAAGTAAGCCGATTAAAGAACAAGTACAATATACTTAAAAGACAAAGGTAATTGCACATATTGCAAAAGAAGTGCTTGCTTTGTACAAGTATGCCTGATGCTATTACCTTAAATGTCAAGGTCTCCCACACAGAAATGCCAGCAGTCACAGCTGAGTGCCTGTTCTCTAATTGACTAGTCATGGCTGCCTGGAAGAAACCTTAGGAAAAGACTGCATCAGGGCTTATTGGTATATTAGGTAGAAGTCAGAGTTCTCCAGAAACAGCAGGACACACACACACACGCACACACACATACACACACTCACACACACATACACACACAAGCATACACACTCACACACACACAAACACACAAACATACACACTCATACACACATACACACAAACACACACACTCACACAAACACACACACACACACATACACATACACACAAACACAGAGACAGACATAAACACACAAACTCACACACACAAACCCACACACATATACAAACAAACACACATACACACACACACAGACACACACACACACACACACACACACACGACTCAATTTTCCCTAAATCCCAAGATCATGAGCCAATTTCTTAAAATTCTTTAGTTCACTTATGTTTATTCACACTTATATAAGTATATTCTATATGAATTTCTTGACTATTTCGCTTGTAAATTATATGTCTGTATATTTATGTAGATAGATTCACTTTGAGAAAGTGGCTCCTGCAACCAAGGGGGCGGGGATGTCTGAAACAGTGAAGGAGACAAATCATTCAGGAGGAAATACTATAAAAGTAACTTTTATTCTCCTGTTCAATTGTTGTCTGGGATGCTTACTGCCTCCTTCTGCTAACTGAGGCCTAGTCCTGGAAGCTTCTAGCCTCCATACCATCTAACCAACCAAAGCCTAGAATGTTTTCAACCTCTGAGATTTACTGCTTAAGAAACTCACCCTTACTTGTTCTTTCTGAGCTCTGGGCTGGTTGGTTCAACTCAGCTGTTCTGGCTCAGACTCCACTCACAGCTGAGTTATTTAATCTGACATCAATCTCAGCCAAGAATTTCTCTGTTTGGCCTCAAACTAATTCAGAAATCTAATCTGGCTTCTTCTAATTTTGGGGCTCATTCTATTTTCACCTGACTTCTTTCTCTGCAACCCATCTCTGTTACTGTCCTGGTAAAAAAAAAATGTCTCCTCTCTCTGTAAAATTGCCTCTTAAGTATCTTCCCTTTCCTCTCTCTTCTCATAAGAATTTGGTGTATCCTATTCTGTCCAATCTTCTCTGATTCATCAGTCTTTCTACCACTCAAACAGACATCATTTTCAAACATAGGTGCTTCTTTCTACAAACTAACTTTACCTTCCTTGGGGATTAAAGGCATGCCCCTGGACCAAAGCTTTTCTTTACCTGATACTTTGCTCTATACCAAGCTGGCCTTGAACTCAGATCTGCTTGCCTCAGTCTCCTGGATTAAAGGCACGTTTGTATTCTGGCCAGATCACATAGACCCAGAAGGTCTTTGGATATGATTTCTTGCCAGAACCGCCATGTTCTGACTTAACATTCTTCTTCAAGCTTCTATTTAAGCTAAAAATTGTACACAGTTTAACTTGTATGATAGAAACAATGGTCAACCCCACAATGTTAATAGTCCAAATGTCCTTACGAAGATCCACTCAGCCACTAATGCTGTGCTTTTCCATAACTGCAGCCCTGATCATCTGTCCTTCAGCAACGGTCCATTTCAGCATCAAGGTTTTCCAGTCTGCCAGTCAGTCCCTCTTCAGCTGGTTTGTTGAGCTGTCTCCATGCAGGAGGCTATGCTTTCTGCATCATCTGCTTTGCTGTCTTTCTGCTTGACTTCCTTGAGTCGTGACTCTCATTTGGAAGCCCCGCCCCCCTCTCTCAATAGGGTTCCTCTGTGTAGCCTGATGCCCTGGACTACCTTTGTAGACCAGGCTGGTTTCTAATTTACAGAGATCTGCCTGCCTCTGCCTTCCTGAGTGCTGGAATTAATGACGTGCACCATCACACCCAGTTTACAATCCAGTGTCTTTTAACTAATCTTTCCCCCTCTTCTGCATTTCAGGGTACAATTAGGTCTTTATGAGTAAGCTAGACATTTAGGCAGTATCATATGCCTATATCCAAGCCAATGTTCTGGCCTCCATTCCAGTGAGCCAGGCTTCTTACCCATTATCAATGCGGCTGATAATCAATTTCATCAGGTACCATAGGTTCATACCTAAGCATTTTCTGTTCTCTTGGTTCCTCTGCCTCTTGTCTCTCAAGTCTTTGTTTTATCGTAGATAAGTTTTCAGTCAGCTCCTTCAATTGCAGAATCCAGTTCCATGAAGAGAACACATTTCACTCAAAGTCTGTTTATTGGCTGCAAATGTTAGTCTCGTGCAAACAATATCTTCACAAACATGTCTCTTCAGGTAATGCGACTAAACCTCTGGGGGTCCACGTGAGCCAGATGAATGCCTATCATGAAGGGAGGAGCATCTTCATGCTGGCGGAGTGGGCAAGTGGCATTATTCTTACCATGTGTACGCCACCCTTATCCTGGTTGTATTTTAATGCTCCTTTCATGTAAGAAAATCCCTTTTATAGACAAACTTCAAGAATATTGTTGGAAAAACTATGTAACTCAGATCCAAGACTTTTTGAAAGGCAGGAAGACAAAGTCCTTATATCTCACCATGAGTGGTTGGTAAGTGCACATTTCACTTTGGTGTTGTACTATTTCCTAAAAAAATGTGTTTTCAGTCCTTTCAATTCTACCCCCTTACATAATCTAGCTTCCATGAAAATTCATTGTGAGTCCCTGAACTCAGTTCTGAGCTTCATGAGAATCTCCAGTAGGAAGGAATACTTTCACTTACAGAGATTCATGGGTGGAGTTTTCAGAAATTGACCACTAGTTACAGTGCTCAACATTGTAAATTGTCAAAAAAATTTAAGAGCCATTTGGTGTGTCTCTCTCAGTCGGTAGTGTTAGCTTTAATCCTGCATGTGCTGTGACATACCTTAGTCGTTAGTTAACTTCATGCACGTCTACTCCCATCCAGTTCACCTGCTGTCTGTCAGACAATTGGGCCATTGTATCAAACAATACGCAATTAGAAAGGCTGTAGGGAAAGTCTGAATGGAGGAACAGGTTCAGCTGTGTGTCTGATTTAGAGATGATTTCAAGTACGGAGCGTAAAAACAACCTCTGTATAAAAACATAAGAGCAATCCCAAAACCTCAGAAAAGATTCCTAGAAATAAAACAATGGCTAATAAAGGCATAGGACCTCAAGAATAGTTGCACAGACTCCAAGTCTGATGAGTATTCTCATTGTCCCTTTTGTTCCCTCATTTTGTATAACTGAACATCACATATGGTCCTGGAATTCTGCTCCTGCTAGGAACCTGTGGACAACCTTAGCCTGGAGTCACATTGCCGTGATGCGGTGAGAGGGGCCTGGGGCATTGTGTGGCAAGACTAAAGTCTGCCCACTGTTACCATCATCACAAGATTGGCTTGTGTTATCGTCTGATAGAATGTGAACAAGGAAATGAGGCAAAAAAGATCCTGTAAAGACCTGTCGCCTTCTCTGTTTCAATACTAGTGTCAATTTACTCTCCAATGCACGCTCAGTCTTGTTAAGCTTTTAGCACAAAGAAGTGTCATGTGCGTAAGGTCCCAGAGAGACCTAGTGGTAGAAGTTTTACCAGGTAGGAAGTTCTAGAGATAGATGTTTATTACCTAGGTAATAATGGTGTCCAACGAGAACGTTCACAAAACAAAACAAAACAAAACATATAACAACTACAACAACAAAGCTGATTATTCGTGCGGTCCTTACATCTAGGACTAGCTTCTAGAAGTAGTGTGACAGATGTTGGAGGTGAATGGCCCTCAGAGGCAATCAAAACAAGGTGGAGCTGAACAGTTGCCCAATGAACAAGAACCCAAATGTGCTTCTGGATTTCTGCTCATTTAGTCTTCTGTTCTCTCTTCTCCTCCTCCTCCTCCTCTTCCTCCTCCTCCTCCTCCTCCTCCTCCTCCTCCTCCTTCTTCTTCTCCTGTGACGTCTATGATGACAAAGCCTTTCTTTCCTTGCCGTATTTTAAATTTTCATCACCGGAGAATAAAAGGCACCAATGCTTTGCCAACCTGGAACCAGCTCGGGACCATCACTGAGGTACCCTGAAACTGGCCAATGCTGTTACTTAAGCCAGAGCGGAGGCTGTTTGACCCACCTGGGATGACCCTCATGTGGACTGAACAGCTATCACATGGCAGGACGCACCTGTATCCAGCCACCTGTGTAGAATTCAGGCCAACAGCTAGTACAAGTTGCTCCATCCAAAACAAATAATTCTAGACTCCTGACTAATGTGCCGTTGCTTCCAAACTCTCCTGCCCTGTGTCTGCCTCCCTTATAGTGATTTCATTACTAAAACCCAGTCTTATGCATTCTGAGCTTACTAACCTACTTGTTAGTGGCTTGTTCTGTTAGAAAAAGAGCTAAATGATCCTGACCAGTATTAGGTGATATTTTCTGTTTCAAAAGCAGGGCATCAAAGCATTTGGAGTCTTGTAGCACCAGCTCACAGAGCCGAAGCAAGTGGGGTTTCCCCAGTAGCCCAGATACAAATTCTTTGCTCTGAATTGATTTGGTTATGGTGAAGGTTTGAAATGAGTAGTCACTCAAAAATTCAGGGCAGATGGTCTTTAGTGCTTTTTGGTACCCCTGGGTATTTATCAATTAGGACTCAGCCACATTTGCCTGCTCTCATTATGTAATTACATTAAAAATATTCCTTATCTCAGGAAAGAAAAACCTAATTACTAGAGCATGATTAACCCGTGTGCTACAGGCTGACCTCTTGACCAGTGACATATGACCATGATAAAAGAAAAGCAAGCCAGGAAATTCATTAGGGCTGACAGTGATGAGTGATCGCCCAGGAACCCACAGAGGAACTGCGCTTGCTCCTTTGTTCCTTTCTTCCCTTTCCTCGTGATCACAAGTAGTGTTCAGGGCACGGACACAATGGGAATTGGCCGCCACAACCTAACTTTGATAAATGTATGTCTCAGATTCTTCTTAAAACCTTAGCACTAGACATGCTGTAATTATGGGCCGGCTCATATTTATGATATAAATGTAGGGCTTGATATGGTAGATAATTTTAAAGTGCTCTCCCACTTTTACAGGGATTTGAGGCTCAGAAGGTAAGGGGATTTTTTTTCCCCTAATTCTTTAACCAGCCAATTTACGAGGTTTGATCCTTTTCTATGATTTGAAACGTATACATCTATGTAAACCTTGTTTATCAAAGCCTCTCATTGCCAAACTAAATTCTGATGTCATTTGTTCTGCTTTCGTTTCTGGAGCTGAGATAGAGTACACTGATAAAAAGCAACGTCTGGGAGAAAGTGTTTATTTGGCTTATAGTACCAGGGTCCAGCCAATCATTTCCGGCATGAGTCAAGGCAGGAGCTAGAAGCAGCTGGTGACATCCATGGTCAAAAGCACAGATTGTGCCCACCTCACTTTCTCTCCTAGTCCATAGGCCAGGACTCAAACCCAGGAAATGCTGTCACCCACAGTGGGTGGGCCTTCCCACCTCACTGCTTGGGTCACCTGTAATGATGACATCACATCATAAGAAGTATGGAATTCTGCACCCACAGGCACTGGAACTCGGTGCCAAGCAGCTAATATGAACATCAGTAGAAACACATCAGACTTCTCACTGCTACTGTAGCACTTCCCCTTCATTAAACTCCTTCAGTTCACCAGGCACAAGGCCACATGTTTGGGAGTTTTGTTCAGTCTGGTCTTCAGTCCTGAAGAGATTTGAGCATGCCTCCTGAAGAAGGTAGCTTCTGAGTGGGAGAGCTGCCTGAAAGACCAGATAAAAGGAGCAAAGGATTGGGTGGGCAGCAGGTGATTCAGGAGTGTGATGTTGTTGACCTCTGGCAGACTTATACTACCATTGTTTTTATGTCTGAGGTGGTGAAGTTGTTTTATCTATTTCCCATTCGAAGCTGGCTCTTCCGATAATGCAAGGTGGAAACTCATCATCCTGTGGTGAAGTCCTTGCACAGAGTTACCCTTGCTCAAGTCAGAGGTATTGGGCAATGACACATCAACTCACATTTTAGATGGCAGAGGGGAGAGGCAGGTCCGTAACATCTAGCCAAGTCTAGCAAGACCCATATAAATCATGCTGTGTGCCAACCAGCTGGAGCCATGTGCAATGTATACTATAGCATGTGTGATAAGAGCCAGTTCAACGAGGAATCCAACAAAAGGAATTGTGTGTAAATCATAACAAAAAGCCACTTCAAATAGTCATTTATGAGGGCTTTCCCACATCCGTCCCCTCTTCTCAGACACCATAACGTCTGAGTGCAGGCGAAAACCCATCAGCTGACTGCTTCTGAGGAGAGGTGAGTTTTGAAATGCTAGAGAGGACGACTCTATTCAGTTGATTGTATCCCGAACTGTAAGAACCAGGCCATCTTTGAGTATAATCATGACACTTGAAGTATGTGACTATACCACTTAAAAAGTCAATCAGCCTACAAAACACAGAAATATATAGATTGAGCACAATTTCTTGGCTAGGTGCTTTTGTTTGGAAGCATCAGATTAACAGGTGTTTTCACTCTCCAGAACTAAGCTACCTGGAGATTTCCTGCACCTGTTAGTTTTTTTTTTTTTTTAAAGGCAGTTAACGCAATCAAGACTGAGGGACCAGTAACATTTGCATCCTACTCTCGTAACCTCATATTTAAATAATTTGAAATTTCAAAGCAGTTTCTCAAGTGAGTAGAAAGGATAAAAAGAGTAAGGAGGAAGAGACAGTAGGAGTAAAGGAAAACCATATAGTAAGTACCATTGTCACAGAAGACCTACTTGGGTTAGGATTTGTTTGTGGCAGTGCAGTAGAGGCCACACCTTGACTTCACTTAAGCTCAGAGCTAGAGAGTCTCGGTCTACCTTCGATTCATTAAGTAGAAAATGTTTGGCAAATATTTGATCTTTGTGTATGTGTGTAAACAGAAGGTATGTACGTGTTCATGCAGATATGCATATGTGCAACTAGGCCAGAGGTCAAGTGTGTTCCTTGATTGATTTCCATATTATTATTATTATTATTATTATTATTAGTCACCACTATGTGTGTCCTAGTTTCATTTCTGTTTTTATGATTAAAAAAAGAATAGTCTGACAAAAAAAAAACAACTTTTCAGAGAGGAATTCACAATTTCAGGTTGCAGTCCACCACTGTGCGGAAGTCAAGGCAGACACTTCTGAGAGTTGTTCACACCATATCCACAGTAAAAGGCGGAGAGAAATGAGTGGACTCATCTCCATTACTTCATTGTCACACAGTTCAAGACCCTCTGCCTAGGGAATGATCCGCCAACAGTGGGCTGTGTCTTCCCACATAAATTAACTTAGTTATTGCAGCCCCCATAGACATGTCCATAGTGCCAACCCAATGGAGACAGTCCCTCATTGAGACTTTCTGCTTTGAAGCATAGCCTTTGTTTCTACTGCCTTTGCTTTGCCTGGTACTCTTAGCTAGCCAGTTCAGCTTGTGAGCTTCTGGGGGGAACTCTGCTGTGTTAAAAACATCATAGCCTATGACCATATAGTGAGGGAGGAGGTCCCCCTCGATCATAGACCTAGGGGAGGGGAATAGGGTGAAAGTAGGAGGAAGGGAGGAATGGGAGGATACAAGTGATGGGATAACAATTGAGTTGTAATCTGAACAAATTAATAAAATTTTTAAAAAGCACCAGATTACAAATGTGTACTGCCACATCCAGTTTTTATTGTGGGCTCCAGGGAGCCAAATTCAAGTTGTCAGGGTTGTATGGCAAAGATTGTTAACCCATGGAGCCCTATTCTTATTTTTCTTTGTTTGTAAAATTTTTTTATTTATTATAATTTATTCTCATTATATCCCAATTGTTTTCCCCTCACTCTGATCTTCCCGGTCCCACCATCCCTCCCTCTTCTGCCTTATTCCTCTCCCCTAGACCTCTGACAAGGGGGCCTTTTTTCCCCTCCATCTGATCACAGCCTATCAGGTCTCATCAGGATAGCCTGCATCCCCTTCCTCTGTGTGCCCACTGGGGCTCCCCACCATGGGGAAGTGAGCATACGGGTAGGGGAGCACCAGACTTCATGTCAGAGGCAGTCCCTGCTCCCCCACCCCACCCCACCTCCCACCCAACCTTGGAGAATGTGCTGTCCATCAGCTACATTTGAACAGGGGGTCTAGGTTCTCTGCATGCGTTTTCCTTGGTTGGCTCATCAGTTTGTGCATCCCCCACCCCAAGACCAGATCTTCCGGCCTTGATAGTTTCCCTGCGGAGCTCCCAACCCCTCCTATTGTTATTTTTTGAGTCAAGATCTCTCACTATACTGGAGCTCATTGAGTCAGCTGGACTGTCTGGCCAATGAGGCTGTTTCTGCCCTGCCCTAGTTGGCCTTGTAGATAGATACACAGTGTTATTATTTTTTTTTTTATGAGTGCTGGGGCTCTGAATACAGGTCACCGTACTGCACAACAGTCGATTTGCCAACCGAGACATCTCCCCTGCCTTGGTATTTTTGATGCATCAAATTAACAGCTGGAAGTTTAATTAGAAAAACAATTGACTTATGAATCAAAAAAAATGTAGGCACAAAGTTGAATAGCTAGGCTTCTTGAGTAATTTTGAACAATTGGACGTGATCCACTATGAGCCTGCACACGACTTCCAACCCACCAGGCTGCAACCATTCTTTCCTTGTCCTGTTATAACTTGACCCTCAATTACACTCTCCTGTCCTATTTAGCTTGTTGCTCTTTTACTGTCTCTGGGCTGCCCTGTCATACAGCATTTGCCCCCAGACCTCTTTTACTTTGTCTTATGTTCCCTCTTTAGGCTACCTCATCCACACTATGGCATCACTTGTTTTATCCCACATCTTTATGCCCCTTGAACCCCCAACTTGAGTTCAAGGCCCAGTTATTCAATTGTCTACTTGTCATCACAGCTTGGAAGCTCTCAAAGGAAGCCACTACTTGATGCATCCAGAAGGGTGCTCTCCACATTATGGTTTGAGTCTGCAATGAGATAAAGCAGGCCTGTGATTTGAACTCTCAGCCTCTAGCCCTTGGTGCTATTCTGAATGCTGTCGAGCCTTCAGGAGGTAGTACCTGGTGGGCTAAGTCAGTTACTAGTGGCATGCTTTTGCAGGTGATATGACCCTCAGTTTGCCCCCCCCCCCACTCTCTCTGCCTCCTGGTCCATAGCCACGTGAGGAGACAACACTTGTTTCCACCTCCATGAACTCTGCCATGTTACACTGAACTCTTTTTGAGACTTTTAGCCAAATTAAGCCTTTCAAACATTTTTTGTCTCAGTGACACACAAAAAAAGTATCCAATACGCTCCTCAAGTTCGGCCTTCATTGGCTGAGTGGCACCATCAATATCAAGTCTGCCAAGCCAGGAGCCTAGGAGTCATCCTCCATACCCGCCCCTGCCTTACCTAAACATTTATCAGGGAATAGTTTTTGGGTACACCAGGTCAGCTCTCTCCATTATCTCTTTGTAAATGACTGTCACTTTCCTCTTGGGAATTTGGGATTTGCACTCTTGTCTGTTGAACATTCCTATTTCCATTTGCAGGCTATATTTAATCTTCGCTGGCAATTATTTCCTGGACACCAGGAAAACAATGGTGTCACAATGACAACCCAACTACACACAAAGACACTGATTAATATAGTGGGTTTTCCCCCCTTTTCTTTAGCTACTGAATGATTCATCAGCTACTCGCTGGGCTTCAGAGAGAGGCTCACAAAAGTGGAAAATAACAATTAAATTCCCCTAAGGATTATTAATTGCCAACAGATTCTCCTGAACCATTTGCCTTATATAATGAAAACTGTTCCCACACAGTATGCCTCCTCATGTTCTGTGTGAATGTACACACTTACAAACACAATTATCTCTTCTAAGTCACAGCTTTATGTTTTCATTCTATTATTATCTTCAAAAATAGAGCTGAGAGCAGGAAGCTACAATTCTTAATTATTTTCCCACAGAACCATGTATAAGCCTCTTTCAATAGATACTATTTGTATTTAATTATTACTGTCTGTTTCCTGAGAAAATATAAAATATTACAAACATTTATTCAGATTTAAGTATTTTAGTTCCTTTGCATTTGAATTAAGGCTTTGCAAAAACATTGCTAGCGCAGCATCTGGAGGGTGATGTGTGTTTATGTGCATATGTACACACGCACACACACACACACACACACAAACACACACACACACACACACACACACAGACACTTACCTTCCCCACGGTTTGAACTGTAAAACATCCTCTTCTTGGAGTGTGTCTCCTGTGTAGAGCTTATGCTTTTAAAAACTCAGTTTTGGGTCTGTTCTTGTGTTGAAAGTCGTTTATC
This sequence comes from Acomys russatus, assembly GCF_903995435.1. Classification (NCBI taxonomy): domain Eukaryota; kingdom Metazoa; phylum Chordata; class Mammalia; order Rodentia; family Muridae; genus Acomys; species Acomys russatus. Next base: position 56,036,536 of record NC_067153.1, read on the forward strand.
TCTCTCCCATTGCAAACTATCAGGAGAAAGGTTTATCTTAGTATAACTCTTACATCTGGTGATCATGAGTGAGGGCAGAAAGCAGCACCCTGGAACTTGGAAGATTCCTTGCTAGTACTTCAATGGACATTCCTGTCACTGAAACAATAGTTTCCTAGACTTTCTACAGCCATGATGCCAGTTCACTCCCATAACATAGCCCATAGCAATCTGTATCCGTAATCTAGGCAGCAAGGCAGTTCATTTCAGTGCCTGGGTAGAGTTTCGTCATTCAGTCAGGTTGGTGATAGCCGTTTAAGGCAACTTGCCTAGTGCTGTGTCATGGTGCACACAGATAACCCTGGACCCAGCTCTGCAGGAATAGCTAGCACACGCCAACTTCTGGGCAAACCCATGTCCCAGCAAATGTAATTATCATTTGACCGCTCATCCCAGCATTTACAATAGTTTTGAATTTGTCCTTAAAAAAACAAGACAAACTGATTGTTTACATTTAAATTGATATATGGTATTTGTATTTGTAAGGAATGGCATTATAATCAGACATGTGTGTACAATGCATAATAATCAGATCATGGTAGCTGGTATTTCTACATCCTCAAATACGGTCATTGTCTGTGTTGGGAACTCTTAGACGCATGTATTTTAAACTGTGTAGTGATAGATATAGTAGGCACTCCTCCTCATTTGCCATTAACACCATGTTTGAGTTCCCACTGGTCACTCTCCCCCCCAGTTCCCTCTCCCTGACTCCCTTTTTTGCTTCTCATAAACTCTATTCTACTCCCCACTTCTCTGTGATCTGTTCTTTTAGCTTCTAAATGTGAGAGAACGCAGCCTTTGTCTTTCTATGTCTGGCTTATTTTACTTAACACACTTTCTTTTCCAGGCGTCTTTGGGGGGGAGGGGTCATCTAATTCCATCCAACACAATGAACCCCTCACTGGAGAAATGCCACAGTGATCCTATTGAGTCTCTATCTCAGTTGTTCTTCATTCGACCACAAGTTGAGTCATCACTGTTGCATCCTTTTCATTCACTGAAAATGTATTAGGTCCAGAAATCCTAGGGAACATTATGCAGAAGCACTTCTCTTTGGGAAAGAGACCATGTGAAAAGATGAAGAGCTATAAGACACACCATAGTGAAGGAGGCAGCAAAAGTAAGAACTGTAAATGCGTGGGAGGGAACATAGATGTTTATAAACCTCTTAGTGGCAGGAATTGATACTAAAGAATGGGCCATGTCTCAGCGTGGGGGAGGGAGACGAATTTCTATTTTATAACTAGGGAGTCAAAGAAACAAATTAAATCTCACATCTCATACTTTGTCTAGAAGAAAGGTATATTTTAATTGATAATTATTAAGTAAGTAGGAAAAATTAGGCCTAAGTAGTTTACTAAGCTTAAGAATACAGAATGATAACTTTTAAAGAATCCCTGTTTCTAAGGAAAATCTACATAAAGTGATAAATTTAGAAATGCTTTTTGAAAGACCCAACTACAAAATAAATAAATAAATAAATAAATAAATAAATAAATAAATAAATCAATCCAAGGCCAAAGCAAATAGAAAAATCATGGGAAACTCATGAACAATTTAACAAAAGGTAATTGGGAATTTACCCATCAAAGGCAGTAAAATGCCACAGGTGTAGTTGTCACACTATCAGCAATCATAGCGAAAGAGGTGGGATGCCATCCACAGAGTTGCTTGAGTCTTTATTATGATTTTATCATAAATAATATGCTTTTTTGATGTAGCTCATGGAACATTCTGTTATCATTATGGTGGTCCATTTGGTGTCCAGCAGTAGAACGGAGGAAAAGCAGGAGAAAAAACTGAAAAGAGAAGGGAGAAATTATGGGGCAGAAAGACGATCACTAGATGTAAAAATCCTCACCCTTCTTTCAAAGAAATTATATTGGCTTCAGCGAACTTACCATCATCTTCTAATAACATTTATGTAATACAACAAAATAACCCACAACTTCTCAGCACCTATTTTAGACAAAAGGTAAGCACGTAGAATGCCTCAGATATGCTGTGGATACAAACTATCCTGACTCAGATTCAGGGAGTTTACAGTCCAGAAAGGAAATCTGCTGAGAACATGGTCATCAGGCCAACCAGTTAAATGTAGGGAAGGGCCAAGGAGACACATTATTTTCCTCATAATTTATATTACCAGAGCATAAGTGTCATCTTCAGTTATGCACATCACCGGGTCACCCATCCAACTTTCTCCCCTATCCTGAAAAACAATAGCCTTTATTTTGAAATTTCTATCCACCAGAAACCCCTCCCTTTAACTTCATTTCCTCCTCTGACTTTTTTTTTTTCATGTTGCTTCTCTATTGATGCAAACTTTGAAAGAGGAGTTAGGGTCCCTTCCTATGTTCTCTAGATGCCACACAGGCCACAACAACCTACAAACCAGCTGTCCTATGTCACTGCTCAGTACCAGACGCAAGCTGAGTCCTTTAATTATCACATATATCTTCCACATTTAAGTCCTGGTTTCTTTTTCTTGAGTCTGTGCCTTCCTAGCATTTTGATTCTGGTAGTTGCCAGTCCACCACCCATCCCTATTGCATCGGGTGGCCTCAACGTGGTGACGTTTCAGTTAAGGTAGATAGATGCAAGGGCAAAGCAAACATAGAAATCAAGGAAGCTGAAAAGGACTTGTCTCCAAAATTTGTTATAGACAATTGAACAGACTAAATAAATAAGTAACATGCATAGTTAGTTTCAGGGAGATTATGCTGTCAAAAATAATGGACTTCTGCTATGATTGCATCGCAAAAGAGCTATCACTAGCGAGGGAGTGTTGCCACTAAAAAGGTGGATATATACCAAAATGTACTTCCTTCAGAGGTGGCCATGGAGAAAATAGGCAAGAAAAAATTTCCTCCCATCCCAGTCACATCTAACAACAACAACACCCCATCTTTGTTTACAGCCGTAGTTTAGAGACTCTCTATCGGTGTGGGTCTGGAGGACAATAGCTTTGTTCATGCTTGTAAGTACTTATTAGCTACCAGTGATAGAACAGAAGTAAAAAACTAGATGCACTACCAAGCTCTTACTTCATAGATGTGAGGTCGTAAATAATAAACAGGAAACCCATAATGAGAGACTGATAAAAGCTATGAAGAAAATAGTATAATGTGATAAGTAGACAAAGAGCAAAATACTGTGTGTAGAATTGTCAGGGAAGAGGCATCATTCTGACATGATACGAGAAGCTATGACTGCCAAGTATTCAAGAATCCTGGGTGTGTAAGGAAATGGGTAAGAATGTTCTAGACAGAAGGAATGGGTTTAAGCAAGCGAGCAGAAGAGGCTTACTGCAAGATGGTCTCAAAGAAGAGACTGAAAGAAATGTTTTCCATTCAAGAGGTTTGGGATCCTTAATATTCATTTGTAAGTGACAAATTTTTGGGTTGTTGAAAGTACTAATGAATTAAGAAAAACATAGGAAGTCACTTTGCTTCCCCCTTTCAGGTACTGTCTCATTACCCTCTCCAACCTCCCAGGAACCTTGAGGAGGAAGTGGGGCTGTACTTCCTCTTTGATCTTTGTTCGTGTTAAGGTTTTTACATGGTTATTGCTCTAAAGGAGGAGGGAGCAAAGTAGACAGGGGAAGGACAAAATGAGAGAAGACACCGTGGTTAGATGATTAGTGTTCCGAAAAGGACAAAATGAAGTCTGCCAGTTCAACTTGACCACATTTCTGCAGTGGAAAACCCTCCCCCACCAAATCTTCTGTCGTTCCAGATGGTGGCGAGGTTTCCTGTTGACTTACTTACCAGAGTGTATCTGTTCTTCATGAAGGCCAGATTAAAGGGCTGAGTTTAATCCTGGCTTAGGGCAAAAGGAAAGGGAAAGTACAAGTCACAGAGCAGGAAACAAGAATTCAGAGGAATCTGAGCATCACAGACACCACAGAAATCTAAGGAGAGAGACCTTCGGCAAGATGGAAAGACTTGGAGGTTCCACTTACATTAACCAGGTCTTAAGGAATGAAGTGACTCCTTGATGTCCGAATAGCATAGAGCATTTATATTTTAACAAGACAACATGTCCAGAGATGAGATTTCTTGACAGAACTTAGAATTGTAACTTGATTATTTGAGGTATATCTTTTGAGGGGAAGGAGGTACATCTTGAGAGATTGAACCGGAGAGCAAAAAGCTGGAAGGAAAGCCTATATTTGGGGGTAACTAGATGGGCAAGAAGGTGGCTGAGGGAACAGAGCATCCAAAGCCAATTTTGTGTGTGCAGTTTTCCCATATATGCTCTTACAGAGTTCCCCGCCCCCACCTCCACTCCATTTCTGAATCTATGCCATGTTTCTTTCCTATTTCTCTGGCATTGTCTCAGCCTTTCATAGTGCCTAGAGACTGCTACTGTTACTAGTGTCATACGCCCTCCACCCTGCTAAGGTACCTTTCCTAGGGTTTTTGCACTCATTTCTGATTTGGGTACCTGGGATGACGGGATGGTGTGAGGGCAACTCAAAGCACTTCTAGACTTGGGTGCAGCTTCCTCTCTACCTTTCCAACTACATGGAGAAAGAAGAAAGCTCCATAAAAATAAGTATAGAAAAGAATGGAACACAGAAAGCTAAAGAGAGACACCCAGACCACCCTTTAATATCATGACAAGCTCTTCTCTTGGGCCACTAATATCTTGTTTTGGTTTTCTAATAGCTATCCCGATTATGACCTGTAAGAGAGCCAGTACTGTTTCCAAGCCCTTTACCTTCAATGTATTACTGCAAGCTCCCTATTTTCAATCTAGTCAAATGACATATCCTGTTTAGTATGCCTTCTAATTTAGGATACATGGCATTTGGAGGAGAGAAATTATTATTATTATTTTTTCCCTCTCTGACACTTGATAGTTTGGGCTGCACATGATGTCATTGCTACAACCATTACTTTTCATTACATCAAATTATATTGCCTTTATTATGTAACGAGTGCTTTAGGGAAAAAATCCTTGGATCTAGTACTTCTACAGGCTATGTACAACCATGCATGCCAATTATAAAGAGAAATGGTGAAGAAGCTGACCTGGAGTTAATCAATGTCCATTGAGAAGGGAAGCAGATAAAAGGCCCCAGTAACTCCAAGTCTATCCTTATAGTGCTGATGTAGGCTCTAGGTTGAAATAGAAGAATGGGGGCAGTCCAGAAGTTACACATCACTGAGCAGTTTCAGCTGGGGCATAGGCTGGTTAAGCAGTGTTCCACCTCTAGTCTTCAAGATGGTTCACAGTAGTCCTTATTGTGTAAGATGGAAAGCTGGTGGTTGTCAGATGACAATCACTTCACCATGGCACAGCCTCGCCATCACAGATAAGTGCCCTCAGTGCAGGGTGGGGTGTCCCACGTCTCTTCTGCTCCTGGAAGCCAAGGTGACTGCATGTTAAGGGTTACGACTATTGACCTTTGGGTTCCTGGAGGTGTTGCGGGTCATAATATCTGGAACAGGACCTTATAAAGAGCTGACAGAAAGATGCTTCCACGCCTCTGCTCTTTGTGCCTTCTGCCCAGAAAAGGGAGGAGGGAGCTTAGGTAGGACTTGTTTCTGGAAAGACACTCCTCAGGTAATCAGCGTGCCTATGTGCCTACGTGCAGAGCTAAGTATTGTCTCACAACAAAAGAGACAGATGCAAAACAAAGATGGGGTGCCAGGGTTCCCATTTACTGTCTGTGAAGGCCCAAGTGAGGAATCAATGCATTTTAGCCAAGTAGCTTCCAAGTGCCTGTTATAATTACAGGGTTGCAGAGGACTTGGAACATTTGGTTTTTCAGCTAATTGAGGACAGGGATTACATTGCTTTGTAGCTTTATACTTTCTTAATTAAATAAAAGTTAAAGAATAGAATATGTAACTTGACAGGCTTAATGAAATTAAGGTAAGCCCTAGATTTGCCTCCGACTTGCTGATTAAAAAAATACTTAAATTGAATCATTGAAGAAAAACTAATACATTTTTATCCTGTTATGAGCACATTAGACGAATGCACTTGTACTTTCCAAGGTCAAAACCACCCACTTTGTGCAAAAGGTCTTGTCCTCAGCAGTTCTAGCCAAAGCCAGATGGGCTGCCTTGAGGAACTTACTTCCTTGTGCCAAGGAGATGATGTTTAAGACATCTTTTAGGATCTGTAGCTATTTTTTTTTCCCAGAGCATTTGCAAACACAGGCTTTATTTTAAAACTTTAACACATTTCTTTAAATGCATGTTACTTCCACAGTCCCTAGTGAGGACATGTGTTGCTTCTGGGAGAATAAGACTCCAAGTAACAAATTAATTTCTTTTCAACTGCTTTGGAAAATTTTAACCCTCAGCACAAAGACCCTATTAGGTGAATGAAAACTGAGTGCTCATAAAAAGCATGTGAAAATAGACTGGGAGTTTCCCCTGCACTTTGCCTTTGTAAGAAGCTTTTCCTCATGTCCCAGTTACCTGCCACCCTGTGGTGGCCACACACAGGTAAAAGGACTCTTACATGGGAAACAAAAAGAGGACCATGGGCGAGAAACCCCAGAAGAAGAGCACCGAATCCAATACCCCAGGACTGGCTGCTGCAATGAGGAAAGATCTTCAGAGTAGATAAATGTGTGTGTTGAAACAAGAGTTAGCTCACTTAAAAGAAATTTCCCCTGTATCCCCTCAAAGACATCACTAAATCAAACTTCTTGCTTACTTGCACTTTCCCCTCTGTAAACTGGACTCTGTTTGACTTACTGTAACCATGCCTGTAAATTCATAATACAGATTAATCTGTAGAATCCTTGGCCTCGTGCCATCTTTTCCCTAAAACAACAGTGTGAAATCCTTGATGCAAGCCTGGGTTTTTTCAGTTAGGAGGCCAAACTGTGCGGGCTTATGTGAGTGGCTTCCAACTCGTGAGTCTCCAGTTAGGGTCATCTGTCTCTAGCATTGGTGGATTCACAAGAAATGTCACTCATAAGCTTGCAAGTCTTCTCCTTCTTAGATCTTACCACTTTCACTGTGCAATCTGTTATTGGCTCAGAACACCTCTCCCAACCTCAGTTTTGCCATCCTTCTGGCTTCTGCCTTTAATATTCTGCTTACTGGTTTATTTGTTTGTTTGTTCCCCCCCAACTCCTGGGTGATCTTCACTTTTTGTCATGTGAACTGTCTTCCAGAGACCTATACTAGCTAGTTACCCCCCTGCCCCCCTCCTTTCTAGCTTTCCAGGCAAGTACCCCAGGCTGCCTTCTGTGCTCTCATCTCTGTATCTGTCACACATAATGTGCAGTAATCTTCTCCTGGCTGATTTGTGAACCGTATAAGAACAGCAAATCTGCACCTCTTTCTTTTCCAGTGTCTGGGTCAGTATTTATTTATTTATTTATTTATTTATTTATTTATTTATTTATTTATTTATTTATTTCCTGGCTGACCCTAAGGGCTCACAGAAAAGGAAAGATGTTTCTTACTAAAACTCTCCTAGCCAACTTCCACATCTCCTTCATTATTTCCTTAAACATTTTGGCCAAGTAGCAGTTAATTCAACTTAAATGTATGTCCTATATTTAGAAATATAAAGACTCTCTAGTGAGTTGGTGTGGCCTTGGGAGGCCAATGCAAAGACTGGATGCCACTTTCAGTCTGGGGTGGGGGATAAGTGGAGAATCCCATGCTGTTACCTTCTTGGGTGTACTCCCCACCCCACTCCCCTCTATTTGCTTTCTAGCCTCAGATTCAAGTCGGTTCTATTCTTAGCTCATCTATCAAGATTCGTGAAACACGTCTGTGAACCATTCGTTATCTCTAGAGAGCCAACTCACAGGTCAAAATAACAATAAAAATGCAAATTTATAGGAGTCTCCCACAGTGTAGAAAAGGTTATTTGCTTTCTTGGTCCAAGTATGTTGCAATCCTGGAATCCTGCTAAAAATCAAATCCTGAACAATTTTCCATTCATAAATTTTGCAATGTCTTCCCACAATTCTTTGTTCAAGTTCTCCATCCTAGCACACAACTTTGAGAAGTTGAGCACATTCTGGTAAAAATTGCTTGATCCAGGGGAATGAAGCTTCTTAAAGGTTATCTGCCTTGAATTCCGTCCAAGTTCTCCACAGATGAGCTGTGTAAATCTTGCCATATGTTCTTGCCATATTGGTGCATCTGAGTAGATTAAGGTATTTATAAAATGATCTAGGTAGATTCGTTGACTGAGAAAACCTGTTTTCTGAATGCTGAGATAATTTAGTATCTAGCACCACTTAATTTACCTAGATAAGATAGGTTTGCCAGAACCAACCTATAAGGCCTTACTTCATTCTATCATGGAGCTTTGTTTTTTTCTCCTGGTGTGGAAAAAGTCTGGGGAGCAGCTGGCCACCAGCTGGAGCCTTGTCCTGTTTAACTGAAGTGAAATTGGGATTTAACAAGCTTAATTATAACAAGATTTCACCTGCCTTTCAGAGCTCACACCCTTCCTCCCCCCACCTCCCCACTGCTGGTTGTTTGGGGGGGGGGCTGTTTTCAATATTTTATCCAGACCATATATGATCTGGAAGCTTTATAGTTATAGCCCAAATTTAATCACAATGACAAAAATGTGTAAATTAAATCTAGCTTCTTTTGAGATCAGGATGAGGGGTGGGTGAGCTTGCAGGAGATGGCCAGCAATATATTTAAGTTCTCAAAGGTTATCTACAAACTGAATTCAAGTGATGAATCTGACTAGATTTATGTTTCTACCAATTGATGGGAGCCATATGCTCAAATCCTTAATCTTGAGAGAGAGAGAGAAAGAGAGAGAGAGAGAGAGAGAGAGAGAGAGAGAGAGAGAGAGAGAGAGAGAGAGAGAGAAACTACCTTTATTTCACATTCTCTTAAGCATAGTCCACAACAGAAACTTCACATTTGGCTACAACATACTTCCCAACATAGCTGTTAGAGTCCCCAGCATAAAACTGATGCTTAGAAAACATCACTGGCTGCATGATTCATTAAAAGTCTGTTTGAATTTGGAACAATCACACACTCAAACATGTTAAATTTCCCTGCATTTCTTTTAGCATGAACTGTTAGATGTTGAGTAACTGCTGGGCCCTTGGTGGTTTGGGTACCTGAATAATGCCTCTTTAAGACAATGGCAGTCAGGAGTGGCTAGAGAGGAATCTAAAATTGCCTTTTTAACAGGAAGGAGAAAATGTGATGAGACTCTCTGGTTGGTGACAACAGGAACAAGGACAATGTGAAAACTTATGCAAAAAGTAAATCCCTTGTTGATTTTTTTTCGTGTGTGTGTGTGTGTGTGTGTGTGTGTGTGTGTGTGTGTGTGTGTGTGTATGTGTGTGTTAAAGGACTTCTAGGACCCTAAAAGTCTGGAGAAAAGCCCAAAATTATTAGAACAAATTAGATAAAGAGAAACAGTGTGACCTTTTTGGGTTCGTGTCTGCAGAGTTCTTTTTGTGGATACGATAATTGTATTTTTATTTGCCTATTTCCCTTGGGATTAGAGGTAGTTATAAATCTTGGAAAAGGAGTTTTGGCCACTTGGCTCGGTTCAGCATTGTAGCAGACATGGAGGGAACTGTGCTCTCTGCTTCCCTCTGTGGCTTTAAGAACTGAAGCAAGCATGTGACGTTTAACGTGAAAAGGGCACATGTCATGGTGGACAATCACACATGGGCCTGCTGAGCCCTAAGAGGAGAGATGTTTCTTGCAAATATATACATATGTTATATTGCAGTATACTACACATGTACTGTATTGCTCTTAGCCCATTTTTAAAAATGTAATAATGGTTAAGTTCAGAATTTCTTAAGCACTTGAATGTAGCTGCAAACTCAAATCTACTTTGTAGCCTTCTTTGACCAGCCTCTTGCCCACCCCCACACCTCCACTTCAGCAGGATTACCCCTGCCTTCATCTCTGCTGGCATCTCTGTTAACAGTGCATTCCTCCACTCTATAGCCCTTCTCAAATGGCATTGTAATTATTTGTTTACATGCCTCTCTCTCTCTCTCTCTCTCTCTCTCTCTCTCTCTCTCTCTCTCTCTCTCTCTCTCTCTCCAGACTTCAAGCTCTTTAAGGACTGAGACAGCATTCCATTTAAGCCACCTGATAGACCCACACCCTGATGGTGTCTGGCACATGATAGGCACACAGCAAATGTTGAAGGAAAGGCGGGGTACAGGGTGGAGGTTGTTAATGAATGAGCCTAAGTTGCCATCTCTGATTTATGTGGCAGCCAGATCATAACAGGCAAGAAAGAAAACCCAGTCCTGTTGCTTCGTTGTCATGTGGTATTTTCTGGAAAGGTCCTGAGCGCTCACTCAGTTTCTTAGCTCACTGCGTTATCCCACAGCAGTGATAAGATCACTGTAATTAAAGCATTCATATTATCAAATCATAAATCATTAAGGTGTGATCTTGGAATCTACAGGTGTGTTTTATGTTTCAACTATAATTTACTCTTTTTTTTTTGGAGACATGATGTCTGGTTGGGTACAAAACTTGGTAACTAACAGCTAGGATTTTCTAATCTCCTTGTACCTATGATGTATAAATAATCCAAGCTAGAATCTATTTTTAGAGGAAAAAAAGAGTGTTAAGGGGAAGCGCTGAGCTGATCAGGTTAAGTTTGTTCCTAAATGACATACTTCAAAGCCCAAAGCTGCCATTGGTGTTGAGGAGCAAGTAGGGTGGCAAACGAAAATCTTGCTGGGGATTAGGTTCATATTTTGAACAAATGTTTTGGTTTCATTAGAAAGAAAGTACATTTTCCTAGGCTTTCCTGTTATTATGTAAACTCTCCTTAGAAAATTATGTCTGATAGGCTAGATTGATGTTTTATAAAGAAACATATGTAAAATTAAACATCACACAAAACTGCAGCAACACATAGGACTTTAGAAACAAGGAATATATATATATGTGTGTGTGTGTGTGTATGTGTGTGTGTATACACATAGGGGTGTGTATTTATATGTGTATATATACATCTATATGTGTGTATGTATACACACACACACACACACACACACACACACACACACACATATATATATATATATATATATATATACACACACACAGTTAGTTTATCAGGTGATAATAGAATGTCTAGGACAAAACAGAAAAGCAATAAATACTAATATGGATTAGTTGATAAAGATATCAGCACAGGTCAGAGAATAATCTAACATTTTTGGTTTAGTGATTAAAACAACAGAAAGAAACAAGAAAGGTTTTAATTTTTTTTTAAGTTTTAAGCTTGAGGCATGTAAAGAATTTCAGTTATTGTGGCAGAGTCTCAGAGAGTCACACACTGATTTATATATAATATGTTGCATATTTTGTACCCCAGCAAGAACACTGTGTTGCTGATTTTCCTGAGCTAGAACAAAGAAAAGGGTTAATTGAAATGACGGAATTTCTGATCAGCCAGTGTCAGATTAGAGTGGAGTCGGAATGGAAAGACAAGAATCACTCATTTTCTCTCCTTTTCCAATGTCTTTAAATGGATCTAAGCTGATTATATTCCTTGAGAAAGCGGCAACAATTGCACAGAATAGGCATATATTCCCTGGATATGCGTTGTTTTCCTTCAGACTGGAATTTTTATGTTCTTTGGAACAGTTGTCTGTTTTTCTGTCCAGACCAGTGTTGTCTAAAAGGCTGTTTACGTTCCCAGTGACTCCCCAAATCATGCAGCAAAGTGGTGACACTTTTGTTTATAAGAATCTATAAAATGAATAATATGTATTAAACTCCACTTGTGTTTTTAGTTTGTGACATACATGGCATATATTCTGAAAAGTATACAAATGAAAGGTACACAGATTAAGTTTCACGAAGACAACGAACTCATGTGACTAACACAGATCAAAACCAGGGATTTCTGTTCCCATGGAAGACTCCTCTTACCTATAACCAGCAGTGACAACTACCTAGACTTCTTTTTTTTTTTTTTCTTTTTTTTTTTCAGATTTTTTTTTATTAATTTATTCTTGTTACATCTCAATGTTTATCCCATCCCTTGTATCCTCCCATTCCTCCCCCCCCCCCCATTTTCCCATTATTCCCCTCCCCTATGACTGTTCCTGGGGGGGATTACCTCTCCCTGTATATTCTCATAGGGTATCAAGTCTCTTCTTGGCAACCTGCTGTCCTTCCTCTGAGTGCCACCAGGTCTCCCCCTCCAGGGGACATGGTCAAATGTGAGGCACCAGAGTACGTGAGAAAGTCATATCACACTCTCCACTCAACTGGGGAGAATATTCTGACCATTGGCTAGATCTGGGAAGGGGTTTAAAGTTTACCTCCTGTATTGCCCTTGGCTGGTGCCTTAGTTTGAGCGGGACCCCTGGGCCCAAATCTGCCTATCATATTGTTCTACTTGTAGATTTCTAGGACCTCTCTGGATCCTTTTATTTTGCTATTCTCCCATGCGTCTCTCATTTAGAGTCCCAATAGGATGCCTTTCCCTCTGTCCCAGTTTCCTGGTAAGTGAAGGCTTTCGTGGGACATGCCCCTTGGGCTAGTATGCAGATATAAGTGAGTATATACCATTTGATTCTTTCTGCTTCTGGGTTAACTCACTCATTATGATCATTTCTAGCTCAATCCATTTATCCACAAATTTCGGGAATTCCTTGCTTTTAATAGCTGAGTAGTATTCCATAGTGTATATGTTACCACAGTTTCTTTATCCATTCTTCTACTGAGGGACATTTAGGCTGTTTCCATGTTTTGGCTATTATGAATAAGGTGCTATGAACATGGTTGAGCAAGGTTTCTTGTTGTGTGCTGGAGCATCTTCTGGGTATATTCCAAGGAGTGGAATAGCTGGGTCTTGAGGAAGCCCTATTCCCATTTTTCTGAGATAGCACCAGATAGATTTCCAAAGTGGCTGTACTAGTTTGCATTCCCACCAGAATGAAGGAGTGTTCCTCTCTCCCCACATCCTCGCCAGCATGTGGTGTCGCTTGAGTTTTGATCTTAGCCATTCTGATGGGTGTAAGATGGAATCTCAGAGTTGTTTTGATTTGCATTTCCCTGATGACTAAGGAGGTTGAGCATTTCTTTAAGTGTTTCTCAGCCATTTGATACTCCTCTGTTGAGATTCTCTGTTTAGTTCCAAGCCCCATTTCTCCATTGGGTTATTCGGTTTGGTGTGGTTTAATTTCTTGAGTTCTTTATATATTTTGGATATTAGACCTTTGTCAGATGTAGGGTTGGTGAAGATTTTTTTCCCAGTCTGTAGGCTGTCGCTTTGCTCTCTTGACAGTGTCTCCTGCCTTACAGAAGCTTCTCAGCCTCATGAGGTCCCATTTATTAATGGTTGACATTAAGGCCTGGGCCTTGGTGTTCTGTCAGGAAGTTGTCTACTGTGCCAATATGTTCCAGGCTCTTTCCCACTCTTTCCTCTAAGTGGCTAAGTGTCTCTGGTTTTATGTTGAGGTCTTTAATCCACTTGGATTTGAGTTTTGTGCAAGGTGACAAATATGGGTCCAGTTTCATTTTTTTACACATAGGCCTCCAGTTAGACCAGCACCATTTGTTGAAGATGCTATCCTTTTTCCATTGAATGGATTTGGCTTCTTGTCAAAAATCAAGTGACCATATGTGTGTGGATTCAGATCTGGGTCTTTGATTCGATCCACTGATCAACCAGCCTGTTGCTGTGCCAGTACCATGCTGTTTTAATTACTATTGCTTTATAGTACAGTTTGAGATCAGGTATGGAGATTCCTCCGGGCAACCTTTTATTGTACAAGATTGTTTTAGCTATTCTGGGTTTTTGTTTTTCCATATGAAGTTCAGAATTGAACTTTCAATGTCTTTAAAAAATTATGTAGGTATTTTGATAGGGATTGCATTGAATCTGTAGATTGCTTTTGGTAGGTTGGCCATTTTTACTATGTTAATTCTCCCGATCCATGAGCAAGGAAGATCATGCCATCTTCTCAGGTCATCTTCAATCTCTTTCTTCAGAGTTTTGAAATTTTTTTCATACAAGTCCTTCACTTGCTTAGTTAGGGCAACTCCTAGATATTTTATATTGCTTGTGGCTAATGTGAAGGGTGTGGTTTTCCTAATTTCTTCTTCTGCAAGCTTGTCATTTGTGTATAGGAAGGCTACAGACTTTTTTGAGTTAATTTTGTATCCAGCCATTTGCTGAAAGTGTTTTATCAGCTTTAGGAGTTCTCTGGTGGAGTTTTGAGGGTCACTTATGTACACTATCATATCATCTGCAAAGAGGGATAACTTGACTTCCTCCTTTCCCATTTGGATACCCTTGATCTCCTTTTGTTGTTTTATTGCTCTGGCTAGAACTTCGAGTACTATATTGAAGAGATATGGAGAGAGTGGGCAGCCTTGCCTTGTCCCGATTTGAGAGGAATTTCCTTGAGTATCTCACCATTTACTTTGATTTGGCTATTGGCTTGCTGATATAGCCTTTATTATGTTGAGGAAAGTGCCTTGTATCCCGATCTCTCTAAAACTTTAAACATGAATGGGTGTTGAATTTTATCAAATGCTTTCTCTGCATCCAAGGAGATGATCATGTGGTTTTTTATTTTCAGTTTGTTTATATGGTGGATTACATTGATGGATTTCCGTATATTAAACCATCCCTGCATGCCTGGAATGAAGCCTACTTGGTCATGATGAATGATATCTTTGATGTGCTCCTGTATTCGTTTTGCAAGTATTTTATTTAGTATTTTTGCATCTATGTTCATAAGAGAAATTGGTCTGAAATTGCGCCACAGCAGGAGAAATTGGTCTGAAATTGCGCCACAGCAGGAGAACTGCGGCTGCTGAGTTAGTGCCAATGGTGGAACCAAGTGCTCTGCCCAGACTGTGTCACTGCAGGGGAGCTGCCACTGAGCTGAGGTGGCGCCTAGGGTGGAACTGAGTGCTTGGCCAAGCCTGCGCCACAGCAGGAGAACTGCGGCTGCTCTGAGTTAGTGCCTGTGGTTCAACCAAGTGCTCTGCCCAGACTGTGTCACCGCAGGGGAGCTGCCGCTGAGCTGCAGTGCTGCCTAGCGTGGAGCTGGGCACTCAACTAAGCCTGCGCCACAGCAGGGGAGCTGTGGCCGAAGCTGAGTTAGTGCCTCGGGCAGAATTGCTTGCTGGGCTGGGCCAGTACCCGGGACTCTGGGGCTGAACTGTCCGCTGAGTCCAGTCTGGGTCCGAAGACTCCACGCGACCCAAATCCTGCCCCGAGTCCCCTCTCCCGCAGCAACTCCCACCAGCCACCACACCAATCACCTCCACCGGAAGGCTATGAGCTGCAAACCTCAGCCACCACTGCTTGTGCTGCTGGTGCTGCTGCCTCTGCCGCTGCCGCTCCGATCAGAGAAAATCCATGCTCCTCCTGTGTGCAGGGGCAAGCAGGTCCTCCGCACCCTGGTCCCGCCGAACCGTGGAGCACTCCCGCTGCCGTGATGTTTGGACCTCGGTGTTCCTGGCTCAGAAATCTGTGCAATTCCCTGAATTGTTCACTGGAGCCTCCAAACGCGGTCCACACTGCTTGCCGCCATCTTGAAAAAACCTAGACTTCTAATTTTATATATTAATATTTTTTTTTCAGAAATTGGTGCATGTGAATTGAGTCTTTTATGTGCTTTTGTTGGTGGTGGTTTTATTAACTCTGTCAATTATCAGCTCATCAGTGTAGTTATGAGATTTCTCCCTCTCCTTGTAGCACTTTCTAGGGATTTTGATTGGTCTCATTTTTCTCTGCCAGTTATGGAGTCAAAAGGCAGGAACAGGTCCTAGAGTGGCAGATAGCAGCAGAAAAATGCAGAACTCTGCAAACAGGAGCAGACAGAAGAAAGTGAGGGAAGACCAGAGAGCGTACAGCAGCACAGAGAGAAAAGAGACTGCAGAGCAGAGGTGGGTCGTTTTTAAGTCTCTGAAGAGTCTTCTTCCCCTAATTTAAGGCTGCTCAGTGTAAAGAAAGACAGGATGTCAGATTGGCCCATAGGTGGGTGCTAAACATGTCCCGCCCAGGCTGGCCTGGTACTTGTTGAGATAGTCTATCAGCAGGCACCCTACTGGTAGAGGGAAAAGCCTACAAGCCTTGGTTCTAAGCTACCAGGCTTTTGTCTCAGGGCAGGGCAAATAAGGAAGATGCCGATATCTTGGACATTTTCATCTTTATTACCTAGCCACTGGCCCTCTCTCTATCTGTCTGCCTGTCAGGGAATCTGCCCAACTCCTTCCTAGTCCCTCCATTACGCATAGAGGACATTTATTCATTTTCAATATTGTCTATTGCTCTATTGTATAAAAGTACATAATTAGTCTGTTCTATTAGTGACACATATTGGGATTATTTTGTTCTTGCCAAATTTTGATTCTCCTAGACATCGCTGCTCTGCATAGTTTTATCTATCAATATTTCCTTGCAATGAGACCGAAGAACAGGCTTCCCTGAGCTATAGGGCACATATACATTACACTTTAGCAGGCAGTGCTGAATGGATTCCCCAAGTGCTTTACCAATTTATACTCTCAACAGCCACAGTATGAAAATTTCCTCAAGATTAAAAAAAAATTTAAATTATGTACATACATGTATTATAGATTGTGTATGTGCCCTTGGAAGCCAGAAAGGGGTATTTGGATCCCCAAGAGCTGTAGTGACAGGTAGCTGTGAGCCACTTGGTGCTGGGCACAAATTTTGTCAGAGAAACCAGTCACTTTCTGCTAAAATTTAGGAACTGCTCCATGAGATGGATCCTCATAGTCCCATACCTGGCACTGCTAAAGTGGCCAAGAGCCTGGTGCTAAATAGACCATAGTCCTAGGGACAAAAAAATACTAATTCTGCTAAAGAAACAAGGCAATAAAAATGACTCCTAATGACATAGTACTATACTCACATGGTGCCACTCTCAGCAGTCATCAGAGATGGATCTTCCTACAGTAGATGGAAGCAACACAGAGACCCACAACTGGACAATGTATTCAGAGAGAGTTAGAGATTCTGATGCATTCAGTCCTAAATGCCAATCAATTGCCTCCTCCCAGCCCTCAGGGAGATATGCAGAAGAGGAGGCAGAAAGACTGTAAGAGCCATAGGGGATAGAGGACATCAAGGAAAACAGTTGTCCTTGCAGACACAGCAGAAGTGACACACATACACACTCGCAGAGACTGTGACAGCATGCACAGAGCTTGCACAGGTTCAATCCAGATAGTGTTGCAGAGCAGAAAAGTGGAAATAGACATAGGTTTCCACCCATACCCAAGAAGTTATCTGTAATTAATATCTACCTGCAAATAAAATTGTATGATTTTTCCCCAGTGGAGTCTCACTGGGTATATTAACCATGCTGAAGGGTAGGCCACACTTCCAACATTTAGATGGCCAATATAAAACAAACTCAATGCTATTTTTGTAGACTTTTTATTTCTTTATTTTTATTTTTTTTGGTTTTCCGAGACAGGGTTTCTCTGTGTAGCTTTGGCTGTCCTGAACTTGCTTTGTAGACCAGGCTGGCCTCGAACTCACAGCAATCAGCTTGCCTCTGCCTCCTGAGTGCTGGGATTAAAGGCGTGTGCCACCATGCTTGGCTTATTCTTGTAGATTTTTTGTTTCATATTGTTTTGCTTGGGCATTTTGGTCTTATTGGTCTTTTGCATATGCATTTTGATTTCTGGTTTTGTGTCTCTGTGCGCTTCTGTTTTTTGCTGTTTGTTATTGATTTTGTTTGTTCTTCTGAGTCAGGGGAGAAGGACATGGAGGTGGGCAGATAAAGAGGTGGGCAGATAAGGAGCTGGGAAGATTTGGGAGAAGTTGAGGAGGGGAAAGTACAATGAGAATGTATTCAATGAAAAGAAAGTTATTTTTTTCCAATAAAAAATTAGTTCTTTTCTTTTTTTTTTTTCCTGTACTGAAGACTGAACTCAAGCAGGCTAGAAAACTGCTGAGCTATACCCGCACCCCTGATTGATATGAGATATTTTTGCCAATCTTCCTGATAGACCTGTGGCAAACTTTTTCTCCCTTGCTACGGCTTGCCTTCTTGCTCTGTAAGTGTTGGAGGACCACTGATGTGCTGTATGGAGTGAGAGCATGCTGTCACATCAGATCCACGTGAGATGATCACGTACTACATCCATGAGGCACAGAGCACAGAGGGGATGGCGAACCAGAGAGCTCAACTGCCCTGAATTGTCTTGACCTCTGCTGTCAAATATTGCTATGGACTGAGGGTGTGGCTCAGTGGTAGAGTGTCTGCCTGCCAAGTCTGAGGCTCTAGGTTCAATTCCTATCACCTTTAAATAAATAAATAAATAAATAAATAGATAGATAAATAGAATCAAAGTATTCTCTTAAAATCATACATATTGCTGTGTACATGGCATAACATATATGTGATTGTGTGAGCTGAAATTTTACTAATCTTTACAAAATAGAAAAGTCTTTTAAAAATATTCCTGTGATGCAAACTTACGTTGAAGATAAAATAAATAGGTCAGGTATTTAAGAACTACAAGAAAGTGGTTGGCCTGCAAGTTCATCTCCAAGTAAGAGTTATTCTCCAAATAGGTAAAGAGAGTGAGAACTCATGACCATCTACAAAACTTGTGAACATATCAGAAGGCCTATTGGTTTGTATTTTTCCCTTTTTAAATATTTATTTATTATTTATACAGTGTTCTGTCTGCATGTGAGCCTGCATGCTAGAAAAGGGAACCAGATCTCACTATAGATGGTTATGACCCACCATGTGGAATAGAACTTATGGCCTTTGGAAGAGGAGTCAGTGCTCTTAACCTCTGAGCCATCTCTCCAATCCCAAGAAAACCTATTTAAAATAACAGATTTTTGTTTACTTTAGTTAACAGTGATTCTTGTCCTAATATAGTTTCCTTGATATATTATTCAATATACAAATCCACTATGATTAGTAAAACTTTAAACATGTTCATTTCATTTTATATCATTTGTTTAAATATTCTGGGCTCTGTTTATTATATATATTTATAATATATACACATTATACATGATACACATTATATATTATATACATATATGCATACATAGAATTTATAAATAAACCAATGTACATGTATTGATATCATAAACGAAAATGTGGAGCACCAGCCAAAGCTACCGTTAAGTACACGCATGATTGAGCAAATCATCTTGCAGCTTTTGAAGTTGAAATTTACAAGGCACCTTTGCTTCCTAGTTTGGATGAGCTTCTCAAAAGCCTGATGGGATTTCATGGTGCACACTTGGCAGTGAGTGCCTGCAGCAGAATTCTGATAGGTCTATAAGCTCAGACTCAGTTGCTTTGAGTCCCCGTTGCTCAGTCAAAGCTGTCTTGAGTCTCCTGCTGTTCTTGGAGAAGGGCTGACCTCTGAGACAGGAATATGCTGACTGAAGTGGGTGTGTTGCACTTTGTAATGCACGATCTGGACCTACTGCTGGTGTGGGGCATATCCAATCACAGCTTAATTGTGACAGCCAGTCCAAAAGTAGAGCATCTTGGGAAGGAGCCACTTCTTTAAAATTACCTTAAAAGTCCAACTAAGCTTGAGCAGTCAGAAGTGTGTTGAGATATATATATATAGAGAGAGAGAGACAGAGACAGAGACAGACAGAGAGGGAGAGAGAGAGAGAGAGAGAGAGAGAGAGAGAGAGAGAGAGAGAGAGAGAGAGAGAGAGAGAGAGAGAGAGGAAGGGAGAGGGAGAGAGATTCTTTCACTGTGGTAGAGCCCCTGGGCAAATGATTTTGTATGGGGCATTTGTTACAATGTCACTGATAAAGTAGCCTTAGTAGTCACCTGACACATTCTGCCAACTGGAGACAGACTGGAGAGACTCCAGACACACACAGGACTCTGGGATCATGGAGAGGAGGTCCAGCTTCAGCCACAGCACATGCTGGTTCTTTCTGGCCATGCACTTGGTGGACCATTATCTTCCAGCCAAGCCTCACATCACTTTGAGGGAAGTTCCCACCTCCCCAAGACCGAATACCAAGTACTCTGGAAAGAAAACACTGTGCAAATGTGAAGCGTTATTTTAAGGAAGCAAATGTCTGCTGCTCTGAAGCTTTTGCAAAACTCCGTCTTCAGGTGACATGCCTGGCACATCTGTTTTTGTGTGTGGGAGACACTCTATATTTATCATCCGGGGATGAGTCACCTTGTAATGGAGCATAGTCTACTTCAGCCTCTGTGTTGAGACGGCTCTCAGAATGTGCTGCAGTGTTTAAGCTTTAAGTAGTACGTATCTGGCTTCCTGGTAGCCTGCTGCCAAAAGCAACAATAGCTATAGAGGCACAAAATCTCCTTCCTTCTTTTCCCTTTTTCTCTCAGTCTGACTTTAAAGATATAATCGGAAAGGAGGTGCAGTGAAGATCTTTGAAGGATGCTCGGAAAGACCAGCTGGGCCTTGAACGCATCCAAGCAAAGAGAGAATAAACATACTGCTAAGAAAGGACGCAGAGATGTTCTTGAAACATCAGTGGAGCAGCTTCTGCCAGCCATTGAGCATCCAGTGGAGCTGAAAGCAGAGATTCTAAGTTCTGCTTTGAGACAAGATCCTGGGACATCAGCTGCAATGTGAAGCAGTAAAGAAAGATCAAGGGGAGCAGAGTGAAGGTGTGGTGGCGAGGTGGGCCCACTAGGTCAAGGACCATACCCTCAGATCCATGGGAGCATGACAAAGTCCCCTCCCCCATCGGGGCCTGGGCTCAGAGGGAGGGCAAAGCCTTCTGTGTACAAATGCTGACAATGTGTGCACACAACCTCCACCTTTGCTTTCTCCCTTCGATATTTATGGCCTTAAGACTGCCCCCCTCCCCCAGAGACAACTCCTATGAGAGTAGATGAATCTGTCCTGACACAGCTGTATGCATAAATCCTGCCTTCTAGTTTATGTGTATGAAATACCCCACCCCTGCTCAGCTGTATGCAATAACCCTACTTCCTGTTCAACTTACATAATAAACTGAGCTAAGCTACTGTGGTCCTGTGGTTTCTCCATCTGAGAGCGAGGTCCACCTGATCTCAGCTTGTCTGTGTGTCTGTGTGTCTGCATTTTTTATCAATCCCTGGCCACCCAAGTCAGGTCTAGGCCTGGAGCCATGCTGAACATGGTGAAAGATTATTATTATTATTTTCCTTCTAGTTTAGTTTACCAGAATCTAAATAAAAACAGGGAGTTTGATGCTTTTTGCAGCTTTATCTTGGAGGTTTTCAAAAGCAAATTTTTTTAAAAAAAAAAATGTTTTCTTTGCATGAAGAACATTATTTTGTACAAGTCTAAAGCTGTCTTAAGGTAAATTATAACAGAAGAAGCCAGGTTTCCTTTTGTCTTTCAAGAGAAAAATGTGCAACTTTTCAAAGTAGAAACTGAAGGGAAGACACTTGGTTCTCTAGTCAGACTGTTGTCTTGCCTTACTCCAAGACTGGAGCAGACATTCAATGAAGAGGGAACAAATGAGGGGCAACTACTCCATATGAGAATAACAATTTAAACAGTGGAGCAGAAACCCCAGTGGAGAAGTAGGGCCCTCTGCGGCAGGAGAGCAACCCCCCTAGGAAGGCTGCAATCCTTACTGTTCTGCTCTCTGTGTGAGCTTCCAGGTGCTATGGGAGGTCATCAGCAAGTGTCCCTATCAGGAGGTTCTAAGGTTGCTGGCCTGGAGAGCGAGCCTGCAGACAGCAGGTCAACCACAAGAGTTGTGGCGTAGTGGGTCTCCCATCTCTGACAGGTCTCAAAACGTGGAGAATACCTCCTGCTTATAGACCCTCTGCAGTGAGTCTTAAAGGCCGAGGCAGGAACGGTGGATCTTTAGCAAGGGCAGGTGAGGACCAGTGGAACTTGAGCAGGTCCCTCTACCTGAGCGCAAGCGTGGGTGGGAGTGGGGTACGGTTGGGAGGAGGAGGTCTAGCTAGTTCCAATGGGTCTCCAGAGCAACCTTTTTTCCCCCAAGGAACATCTAGGAGACATAAATCTTTCTTTAGGCTTCTTCTTCTGAAGAGGAGATTTCTGGGAAATGGCCCTTCGCTCCCACCACCACTCAGAGTAGGCAGCCTGCTAAGAGTCTGGAGCTAGCATCTAGCTGCACCTGTGCAGGGGTGGGGAGGTGGGGGAAAACTGTCCATATCTTGTTCCATAAGCCAGGTAAGTCCTGATTGGCTGAGTGTGGGTACACACAAATATAGCACAGACTGGGACCAACCTAGAAAGAGTCGTCAAACTTTGAAGTCACCAAAAATGTTCTCCATGGGGTCACAGTGGCTTGCTTAGCTAGGCTTTCCTTCCCACCAAGATGGTGGTAGGGAAGCAATCTCTCAACCCTCAGCAAAGGTGCCATGAGACCAAATGTCCCTCACGTTTAAAGGGCTTTCCAGGCACAGCTTTGTGTCAGGGGTTACTGCCCTGATCTCCACACAGAGAGCTATTTCAGCACTACCCAGGTTATGGTGTGGTCCATCATCATTATGGGCTGTCAAGCAAAGCCTGTCCCTGGCTCACATTACATCTGAGTTTTCCCATGTTGTTGTTTGTTTGTTTTTCCTGCCACTTAGATGTCATCTGGGACCCCCAGCACCTTCATATCAACATCAACGGTTTCTTTTCTTTCCCTGGGCTAATCTTTTCTCTTCCTATTCTTAGATAAGAATTCTCCAGTTGGATAAGTCATGGGTGAAATTGTTCTAGGTTTACGAGTAGAGTGAGCTTTAACAATACCTCACATTTTTCAGTCCCGTGTTTTCATTCTAGCCTTCAGGAAGAGTGGAGTAGTCAGCAGGTGGGCCTAGAGATTAGCTAGACAGGGTGTCCTACCACCCTCACTAAAAAGGAGGTCTTGGCCATGATACAGTCTCCATGTTCAGTTGTGTGGTCTGAGTTGGTTCTGTGATGAAGTAAGTTGCCTGGCTTAAGGGCATGGTTCGATCAGCACAAGATGTCCCCCCTTTCCAGTAGTGTAGGCAGCACTGTTTTTATCCTCACTGTTCAGTCTCTCCTTACCCTTCTTTTCAGTTTAAGCAAGAGTTCCTCCTAAAATGTAAACATAATTTGGAAATTGTCCCATGTTGGTCTACCACTAACCCTCAAATTTGTCTACAGGATTTCTTTCCCCATTGTGAAATGTGACGAGATAGGAGAGGCCAGATGGGATATAAAGAAGAAGAATCAAATCAGTGAAAAAATAGCCATCTCTTAAAAAGAGGCGGTGGCGCCATATTTGGCCCAAGGAGCTGAATGGAAACTTCCATGATGTGAGAGAAGGGAAGGGCCGTAGGACCTGAGCACCGACTCCCCAGCGTTATTCTCTTTCCCTCTTACCTGTTTATTGTTTGTTTTATAAGAAGATGGCTGGCTGTCATGGGAAATGGTGAAGACACTGTGGATGCCTCATGCTGGTGGAAAATAAAGTCTCAATCTAGTTGAAAATGCTCCAGACAAAAATAACAGACCACACGTATCCCACAGTCGCTCCCTATCTTGTCCTCACTCTCAACCCTTCTGTGGACATTACAGTCATTTCTCCAGTCTGGGGGAAAATAGCTACATCCTTCTCTGTGCTTCCTCTCACACTGACCCACCTTGACATCTAATGGTTAGTATTCAGTTGTATGGTGATTTAAACCATTCCTTGTCATTTTGACTATTGTTGACTTGTTCCCCTTAACATGGTGACACTATGAGGGGTGCAACTATAATTCTGTTTGTTTCTCTATATTTCTTGGGCATCTAGGTACTATTGAGTATCTCATCAGTGCTTAAATAATTAGACATAGTTATCGATACTGGTTGTCATTCCTCTGTCTCATATGAAAAATAAATATATTTTCTATTCTATAAAGAAAAAGTATGAAAATGATTCAATGTTTCTTTTATTTGCCGTGCTCATATTCCTATCCTGGCACATTAAAATCTATTCTGTAGTCACTGCTCCTATAAAAACAATGGAAGCAATGGGCAGAATCTTTCAGAGAAAACAGGTAAACTCCTGTAGGAAGAATTAAACTACAAATAATATATTCACAGGGTCAATATAGAAAATCAAAGTATAGATTTCAGCTGGGAAGGAGTTATTCAGCCAAGCTTATATTTGTCACCCAGGAACTAAAACAGGTACTTGAAAAGAATTCACAGTGGAAAGCAACAGTAGCTTATTTTTTTCTCCCCTCACAATCTATTTTAGATCAAGAGTATGTTGAGGCAAGAAAACGCCATCAGCCGAGACTAGCTGACCTTTGCAAAGAATTGTGGCTGGATAACGTCATCGTTCAGTTCATATTGTATGGGAAACATGAAAGGAAATCCTCCCAGTCCCCATCTGCTGAATTATGTCCCTCCCTGCCTTCAAAGCCAGAGCAGATACCGCCTCTACCGCAAAGTCTCCAAATGGAAGATGTGTGCGTGCGAGTGCCGTGCTCCCACGTCCCAGCAGAGAAGCAGTCAGCTGGGCTAAAGCAGCAATAAAACAGCTGAACTGAAAAATGAGCAAAACCTAGCAGGACACCTTTGCTTCTCTTAGAATCTGTGTTCTGCTTGTGACTACCTCATAGTCTGTCACATCGGCTTAAATAAATGGTGGCTGATATTTTTAATCCTGCTTTCACGCTCAGGTGAAAGACATAAACTCATTTTATCTACTGTAACTACAACGCATCCAGCCAGATTCTTTTCAAATTGTAATTCTTATTGACTAATAGGGAAACCCTTTCCAACTGTCTGATGATAGTACACTGCTTCCAGGCATTGCTAGTACAGGCCTGCAAGAGTCGACAGTGTGCCTGTAACAGAGCCTGTCTCTCTGCTTACATTCCCCCACACCTTCTTCTTCTCTCACAGGCCATAGCTGGGCAGCAATCAAAACCGTTCAACTCCAAATACTTGGCCAAAGGAGATAATTTACAGAAACTCCACCACAAGACATTCCGCTGGCCTGCTAAGGGGCTCTGGTTTGCTGTTGTGCAACATCTAACACTTCATGTCTCCATCTCTGCCTATTTGGTTACATCTGTAAACTTAAAATGTCTTTTCTGTTCCATTGTACTCAGCCGAATACTACTTCTCCTTATTTAAGATGAAATTATCTTCTTTTTTTTTTTTTCCGCATCTAATTTAAGTACCGTTTTTTCCACAAAGAACTTCTTTGTTGCCCATCATCCCTTCCCCAGGGAGGTCACCACTGACCAGCCCTGGTTTGGTGTGGTTGGAGAATTTTCTTTGAACACTGTCTTTGATCACTATACTAGCTTATATAAGTGTCGTACATCCCAAAGCAAGAGACTGTAGTCTATTTTATCTTACTTTACTTCACCGTGTTAAAAGTTGGGGTGACGACCCTTTACTTTCTGAAGTAGCTCTGGTTTTGATCACTTTAGGGCCTGCCTCCGTGTGATATTCTTTTTTTTTTTTTAATTTTTTATTAATTTATTCTTGTTACATCTCAATGGTTATCCCATCCCTTGTATCCTCCCATTCTTCCCTCCCTCCCAGTTTCCCCTTATTCCTCTCCCCTATGACTGTTCCTGAGGGGGATTTCCTCTGCCTGTATATGCTCATAGGGTATCAAGTCTCTTCTTGGTAACCTGCTATCCTTCCTCTGAGTGCCACCAGGTCTCCCCCTCCAGGGGACATGGTCAAATATGAGGCACCAGAGTACGTGAGAAAGTCATATCCCACTCTCCACTCAACTGTGGAGAATATTCTGTCCATTGGCTAGATCTGGGTAGGGGTTTAAAGTTTACTGCCTGTATTGTCCTTGGCTAGTGCCTTAGTTTGAGCGGGACCCCTGGGCCCAAATCTGCCTATCATAATGTTCTACTTGTAGGTTTCTAGGACCCTCTGGATCCTTCCACTTTGCTATTCATTCTTTAAAATGCCACAATTGTCTACACCCTGAAATTGTTTTTGAGATCTCAAAAATAAATTAGTAAGAGCTTACATGATGGGCCTCGGGAGGCTCAATACTTACACTTTGGAGCCTCAAGTTTCTTGTTTACATTCCCTTCTGGTCCTTCGATACCTGCACCTGCAGCCCACTGCTTCCCGAGTCACCACCCCAAGTCATCACCCACAAATGGGGCTGGAACATCAGAAGTGTTTGTTATGCAGGTCTCTGCTTATCACTTGTTTTAACTTGTATCCTTCCCTCCCCCATTAGCCCTGATATTTATCTCTGGCCTCTTTGGAACCTTTTTTACATAGACAAATGGTGAGTACTGTGTCTTATTTTAACCTGGATGCCTACTGCCCACTTTTATAGTCGGCCTCTCTGGTCATACTCCCCTGCCCCAACTGTCTTGATCAGTGTTCTATTGCTATAAAGAGATACCATGACCACAGTAACATCTTTTTTTTTTTTTTTTTTTCATTTTAAGCACATTGGTGTTTTGCCTGCATCTATGTCTGTGTGAGGGTGCTGTCAGATGTTGGTACAGACAGGTGTGAGCTTCCAGAGAGTGCTGGGATTTGAACCTGGGTCCTCTAGAAGAACAGTCGATGCTCTTAATTGCTGAGCCATCTCTCCACCAACTCTTTTAATTGGGGCTTGCTTACAGTTTCAGAGGTTTAATCCACTGTCATCATGCAGGGGAGCATGGGGATACCAGGCAGACATGGTACTTAAGAGTTTCACACCTGGATCCAAAAACAGTAGGAAGAGAGAGACACTGGGCTTGGCTTAGGCTTTTAAAACCTCAAATCACACCCCCAAGTGGCACACTTCCCCTATTAAGACCATCCCTCCTCATCCCTCCTAAGTAGTGCCACACCCTGATGACTAAACATTTAATACAAATGAGTCTATGAGGGACATTCTTATTCAAACTACCCAAAAATCTCACCCCAGTGTCCTAGGGTTTTTATTTCTGTGATAAAACATGGCCAAAACCAACTTGGGAAATAAAGATTTCTTTGGCTTACATTTCCATACAACTGCTCATCACTGAAGGAAGTCAGGACAGGAACTCAAATAGGGCAGGAACCAAGAGGCAGGAGCTGATGCAGAGGCCATGAGGGGTGATGTTTACTGGCTTCTTTGCCATGGCTGGCTCAGCCTGCTTTGTTATAGAACCCAGGGCCACCAGCACAGGGGTGTTCACACCCATGCTGCCTGGGCCCTCCTCCATCACTAATTTTAAAACTTCCCTATAGGTTTGTCTATAATGGGATCTTATAGAAGTATGTTCTAAATTGAGGTTCCCTCTTCTTAGATGACTCTAGCTTGTGTCAAGTTGACATAATGGCCCTCACCAGTTGCCTTTCCACTCTTGTCTGATTTTCCTTTATAAAGATCACAGAGTGATCACTGTAAAGCTGTCCAGCTCCGAGTTCATCACTGTGTCTCCTCTCTCAGCACTGTCATAGTTCCAACTTCCCTGGAGAAAAGGCCTGAAGAGCTTCGTGCTTTTACATGCCTTCTCCATCTTCTTCTACCTATAGCCTTTTGTTTTCCAGTTTTCAGTTAACACTTTACCACCATCTCAGTGTGCTAAACTCCAAACACTGCCAGTGTTTTCCACATATTATCAGAGATGTCTCATTTTCCTCAAACATCCTCCCTCTGTCCTGATCTACAGACACATGTTGTAAATAAAAGCAAACATGGGGGGGGGGGCAGGGGGGGGGGAAGGAGATGAATTTCAGCACTCATACGTGGCTTTGATGCTGGCACTTTCCTCTGCCTGCTAAATACTTGCTTCCTTATCATGTAACCCTCCAAAGTAGTCTGAATTCACCCCCTTTTGTTTTATTGATCTCTTTAGAAGCCTCTTACTGGTTTTGCCTCTACTGAGGTAGTTGCCTCCTGGATTAAAAAAAAATGATAAAGTGTAATTTTTTTGTGTCATAAGAACTTTTTTGGGCTTTGTCCATTTGTTCTTGTTACTATAAGCTAACTCTCGTTTCCATCTTTTCTTTCTCTCATTTCAAACATCTTTTTCTTCCCCCATCTTATGTCTGAATGGTCTTAAGGTGTTAGAAGAACCATACCATTTTATCATTAGTCACCACACCAAGCAGAGACTATACTTTTTTGTTTTGTTTTGTTTTGTTTTGTTTTTTTACTGCTGTTCCTATATTCATTCTCTAAATAAATGCCCACTCTGGCTTTCTACCTACCTCTACTGCAGCCAATCTTTCAGATTCCTTCCAGAACATTCCATTTAGGTGCCCACTGCATCTTGCGGTCTTAGGTGTATTGCCAGTCTGGAGCATGTCAGTGGAAGAACAGGAATTCTAAATAGGGAGATGATTTTTTTTTTTGACAAGGTGGATCTACAAGGAGCAGTTGAAAACCCAAGTTCTGACTCTGCTGCCTAATGCGCTATTCCTGCTGTAGTATGCCAGACCAAGGGTACAAATAGCACCTGTGTGGTCAGGGCCATGGTGCTAACACATTTCCTGTGCTATTGTAGTTCCTGTCTGGCCAGATAATTTTTAGGACTGATACTATGGGACCGAAGAGAATCTTCAAAGTACTTACTGCCCTAACATCCAGGAGGCTTTTCTGCTTTGACTGTTTGCTTTCATGAATAGTTCTCCTTAATCTTACATACCTTCTTTTCTTCCTCCGGCCCCAGCAAATTACCCCTTAGATTCTATCTCTCCATCATTCTCACTCTCCTTCAGTGACTACCACAAATAATAATATCCTGCCAACTTGCGCTCCAAGTCTACAGTTTCCCTAGTTCCGCTGAGCTTCACTCTCACGCATATAACTACCTTGTAGTTAAATTCGCTTGCATCTCTTACTCATCAAGTTCCAGTGAAACATGTTCAAAGTAGATCTGATATTTTCTTTTCCTCTTTCCAAACCCACTCTTCCTTCCTGTGTTAATTAATTGCAGCATTATTCACCTAGTCACTCTAGCCAGAAATCTGTGCTCATCCTAGCCCACTTCCTCCTCCCCCACAAGTAATGTATCAGGCAACCCTCCCAATGGATCTCATGATTATTTGTCAGTCTTTTCCTTTGTTGCCTTGGTTCAGTCCATCATAACTGCATCCATAGATGATGCCTCAAACAGACCTTTGCCCTCCCTGCTTGTCGACTGGTGCTCTGGGTACATTATTTGAAATATAAGTCTGGCCAGGCCTTTTTTTCTGATTACAGCATTGCCAGGATTCTTCGCAGTTGACCTCACCCATGCCGTGGTTCTCAGCTCAGCCTCTGAGAACCTTTTGCCACCTTTCTCTTACCCAAATGAATTCCCAGCAACACGTCCTAACATGCTTTTACATAAGCCCTTGTCAAAAACTGAATCCATGGTTTAATTTTATCCACTCCTCCCCCCAAAGTCTTTTACCTCCTGCCTTCACCATCATTTCATTGAAACTTCTGAATCAGACATTAGTGTATGCTCCTCTTCCTCCCTCACCAGGAACACCAAATAACTACTAAGCAAACCAGAGTATTTTTACATCACAAAGTGGCTCAAAAGTCTAGGCCCTCTACTTTAGTCCTTTTTAAGTTATTTCTTCTTTGATCTACAAATCATCTTGGTACCCAGAATTTAGGCATCTCATCATTCAATGAACTTACTTACTATAACGGGTTAGCAGATCATCCTGAGAATATTGAATGTTTACGGCAGAAAATATATACTAAAAGTATATAATATATTGTATTAGTAGGTCCTAAAACACTTGAGAAATATATACTTAGTAAAAACTATATAAGTAGATAAATAGTAAATTGTTCCTTTGTTTTTGAAGAAGATAAGGTGACTTGTATCTCCCAGTTATTTTTTTCAATGTGTGTGTATGTGTGTGTGTGTTGTATGTTTGTAGATGTTCATGTATGTAAGTTCCTGTGTGTATGTATGTATGTGGGTGTATGAGTGCACATGCTTGTGTTGTTTGCACATGTGAGTACACACATGTCGCCATTGCTCTCTGTTATTGTACACCTCATTTTTTTTTGAGTCAAGGTCTTTCAATAACCCTGGTGCTCCCTGATTCAGACACTGACTGAGGACCAAGTTCTCACAATCTCCCTTTCTCTGCCTCTCCAGTACTTGTAGTCCAGGTGTGTGCTGCCCCATCTGACTTTTTAAGTGGAGGCTAAGGTGCACAGCCAAGCCTTCATGCTGTTCAGCAGGCACCTTACCAATGGAGTCTAGCCCCAGCTCCATTTCTTACCTTTTAGAAACTAAAAACAAACAAACAAACAAAACCAACCTAGCTACTGCCATGTAAAGACAAAAGAACATTCTTCCCCTTCTTGCCTCCTGCATGGCAAGAACCAGGGAGACTGTGACACAGTGATCTTCATCTAAACAATCCTACTTCTTCTTTAATCACTCTCTCACCACTCCAATACACACTATGGATGTGCAGGTCATATTTGACGATACCCAGGCTCTATGAAAACTATAATCATTTGACTCCACAAGATTTGGGGAAGTTTATCATTCATGGGAATTTACCTTCATGAAATTCTGGGGCTCTCTACAGTTGTTTGGGCCAGGAGTGTTGCTAAAAATAACTTTCTGGGAAGCAGTTTCCCTCAACATTCTTTTAATTTCTTCATGACAACTCAGCCAAAAATGGTTCTCCGTGCAAGTCTCCAGTTGGTCTCAATGAAAAGGAACATCTGTCTGCTAATCTCTCAATGGCCTCACAGGTGCTCCCGGGAGACGTGAGCTTCAGTGTCGGGTAAGCTGTGTTAGAACCTTGGAGAAGCTTGTGTGCCTGTCAACTGAGCAGGGCAAAAAAGACTGGCATGGTTTAAATAAGAATGGCCCCAATAGGCTCATAGATCTGAATGCTTGATCATTAGGGAATAACACTACCTGCGAGGGATTAGAAGGCGTGGCCTTGTTGGAACAGACATGGCCTTCTTGGAGGAAGTGCGTCACTGGGGATGGGCTTTGGGATTTCAAGTGTTGAAGCCAGGGCCAGTTGCCCTCTATTCCTGCTGCCTATGGATCTGAATGTAGAACTCACCTATTTCTCCAGCACCATGTCTGCCTGCATGCTGCCATGCTTCCCGCCATGAGGAGAATAGGGTCGCTTCACAGCAATGAACACGCCCAAGACAAAGACTCTCTTTGTTTCTGTTTGAGGACCAGTTACAAGATGGAGCTATTCTCGGGGTGTCTGTAGAAAAGGTGTTCTTCCTGTGGAAGGGCCAAAAATACACTCTCCCCATACTACTGGCACTCTGCTCTTCACACACCTCTCTCTAACTTAATGATGCAGACTTGGATTCACTTTCCACTCCACTCACACTCAAGAGTCCCAGCATAATCACGATGTAACACAATACTATCCAGACCAGATCATAGGGGAATCGTTATTATATTGGATTTGAACCAAACAAATTGGTCTGCATGTGAGTGTTGCCTTTTATGTTGGCAAGTAAATGACGGGGGAGAAAAGAGATGCCCTAGTCCTTTCAGGAGATCCCCTTATCTTGAAGGGTAAGTTTGTTTAAAACGTCAGTAGCCAGTATGAACAAAGAGTTCCTTGTATGGTGAAGAACCTTTTAAAATTTATTTTTCCACCAAGAAGAAAAAAAAAAAGTCAATTTGAAGAAAACATTCTCTGAGGGAAAAGTAGCATTTAAAAAATTAATCACATTTTTGAGTGCTGGCATTTACAATTAATATGACTTTTGTTTTTGCTGGGAATCCAAATGGCAGGTATAGGGTATTTTGATTTAATTATCTGCTTGCAGCATTTTTCCCATACCACCAATTTAGGCCGTCTAGACAGTGTGGTTGCTCTACGGTGAGTGGGCTTCCCTTTGGGAATTTCTTTCTTTTGGACCATGGAGGAAGTCTCCACAGACCTTGCAAACCCTTCCCACACAAGTCTTTGTGCCGTTATACTTCAATATCTGTGATACCACAATACATTAATACATCTGTATCATATTAATACCGTATTAGAGCAAGGCATGGGTAATACGATACAATAAAAACACGACTAACCCCTGAAACTCTCACGTGGCTCAGTGAGATGAGAAACAGTATTGTCAGTTCCATCTCACAATCCTTATATCTGCAGAAAGGCAGAAGAGGCCACATCCTGGGTGCTGTAAGCAGTATAAACTGCCACGTTATCCATGCCAGCACTGCTGTCCCGAGATAAAGAAAGCAGACAGGCAGACTAGCTGCGTTGTGGGTCCTGAGTGTTTTTATAACTCCCAACATCCTTCTCCTTCACACTGTTCGTTTGTCATCCTTTAGTAATTGTTCATAAATCATTGCTCCAATTGCTCATGACTCTATAACATTCCCTGCCAAAAAAGTATTGCACAAAATAGTTGAGAGATTTCTCCCAAATAATGTTCTTAAAAGAACTTGGATCTTGCGTTTTCAAAATGATAGGAAAAAAAGAGAGGGGGGCAGGGAGGGAGGGAAACATTAAAGCTCTTTCTAAAAGCCAAGTTTGCTGGAGATAATTTCATTTCCAAAGTGAACAACACAAAGGCTGGAATTGCAGCCCCACCCATCTCCTCTTACTGTGGTTCCCTTCCCTCTCTAGCCTGGTCTGGCAAAACGCACTTCTCCTCTGTTGACTCTTTTCACGAGACCTTTCCAAAGAAAGAAATGCCATAACTTCTTGGGTTAGTGAATTCTATTGTGTTGTAAGGACTTTACAAGGACTAACGTAAAGCTTCTATGCTCCATTTGAAATTAATTATCCTGTACTTTCACCATCACAACCAAGAATTAAACCCAGCTGCTCACCTCAGCCTACTCACATTCCTGCACAATGCTGGTAGGTTTGCCCCCTTCATATTTTTTTTTTATGCTCCACAGGCCCCTCTCCTGTGACCTTTCTTCAGAGAGATAATTTTCCGACCAGTTCATCATTTTCATTGCTCTTCTTTGGACTTATTCCAAAGTCTCTTTCCCTGGGTGGGCCCACAGTTTTGTGCTATCGATGACGGAGCACAGAAGTCACTTCACTGGAGGTGTGTGGCATGCGTGCTGGGTGCCATTCTTTGCAGGGGGGCCGTGTTTCATCTTGCACACCTCGTTGTATGGAAATTCAGTATAAATTAAAAAATAAGCCATGCAAAGGTGTTCACCACAGACCCACTTCCAGAGAAACATTCTAAGCTATTTAAAATATGATCGGTTTCCCAGCAATCTATGCATCTACGTAGATTTCAGAGAACATCTCTTATGAGAGGTGAGGGATATAGTATCTGTGCAGTCATTTATTTGTTTTTCATTTATTCAAGAATGTTAATCAAATGCCTGGTGTACCCTGGTACGGTGCAGAGACAATAAGGACGGAAAGGATTATCTTGCATATCTGGCTGCTTACCCTAAAGAGTACTCAGCACCACAGAGAGACAATGTGTAAATAGTCTGGTCATTAACATCTTCAAATTGAGGTCCATCAGTGAGTAGCGGCAAGTCATTTAGTATGTTTTTTACTGAGGTAGCCAGCTTTCTGTCACTATAACAGAATACCTGGGGCAACTGACAAAGAACAAACAAACAAACAAAAAAAACATTTATTTTGTCTCAAAGTTTTGGAAGCTCTGAAGAAGAATTTCACACAGCAGAACAAAGTATCTCAGGAATAGGAAACTGGTTGCTGCATTGGGACAGCACGGATGCTGCCACTTCTATGTCTACCCTTGCTTCCTAAGCCTGTGAATACGGATGCTAGGGGAGAGATCACCTCAGATTGTATGCCGAGAGTAAGGCTTCTGGAGCCTTCTAGGAAAACTTGATCCAGTCCTTCAAGGTGCTGCCACCCATGTGGCATTGCAACTGAATCTTCAAAAGTTTATTGCACTGTTCTGTCAGCCAGCCGCCTAGGATGGTGGCATATATTGGAAGGCCATGGATGCCATGAGCTTTTGTTTGTTTGTTTGTTTGTTTTCTGTAAAGCAAGCTCATGGGGGGGGGGGGGGGGAAGTGATGCTGTGGGGAACACCACAATAGTAGGTAAGGCATTCAGTAAGTCTGAAGACTCTAGTTTTGGCGTAAGCAACGCATTCGGGGAAGGTAAATCCATATCCAGTCAGTTCTTATCCCAGTAAAGGCCGAACACTGTCCCTTCCGTGATGAAAGCAGCTGGTGCAAGCAACTGTGTAACTGGCTGATTCTCCTGGGGGAACAGTGCCACAGATGCAGCTTATCATTGCGTCATTCTCCTGAAAGGTTAGAGGTGCAGCCCGCAGAAATTTCATCCACGCCGCTGTGATTGATTGATCACTTCGTTTCTGGCCATACTGGGCGGCAGCAGACAGCAAGCATGGCTAGGGAAGGAGGTTGACCATTGACTGTCAATCTACAGAACTGGCCATTCTATCCACTTATGTAATGAAAACACCCCTATGCCGAGGTTGCCTTTATCTGCGCAGTCATTTGGGACACAAGTAACTGGAATTTTTCCCACTTAGAGATGCCTATTCCAAACTATTTCCCAAGTTTCCCTGT
Source organism: Acomys russatus (assembly GCF_903995435.1). NCBI lineage: Eukaryota > Metazoa > Chordata > Mammalia > Rodentia > Muridae > Acomys > Acomys russatus. The sequence continues at coordinate 56,070,960 of NC_067153.1, forward strand.
TTCTGATTTTCTACTCATTCCTTCCAAATCCCTGAGCATCATTTCAAATTGTTGTTTATAATATCCTTCAGACATGTGTGCACAGGTGCATCCCTGCACTCATGTCACCACAGAGATAAGGCATCATCTCTATTTCACTTGCTGAGGAAGTACTTATCTAGCTGGTGGCATGCGCTTGCACAAGGCAGACCAATGACATTGCTGCTTCAGCTCTGCCATCCATGACATGCCCACTCTAACTTTCCAGTATAAGTCTTTGTAAGACTTTCATGGTAAACTGAATGATGTAGGGATCTAATTGACTCATAGTATTCCAGTTTTTTTTTCATTTTTTACAGAATGCTTTTGTTTGATTTTTGTTATCAAATCCACATATATAAGACAGTGCATTGCCCCCATACAAATGGAAAAAAACGTTTAATGTTTATTACCCTCATATAAATAGAAAAAAGTAAGTTTAATGTTTCTAAACCAACATGTTTGCTCATTTCTGTACAAGGCCAACTCAGCAGGGTAAACTGGGTATTTTCCCCAGTTTCCAAAACGTGTGTGTGTGTGTGTGTGTGTGTGTGTGTGTGTGTGTGTGTGTACATATATATGATCAATAATAGCATTATATTATATATCAATAGCAGCAACAGCTTTCCCAGGTTCTGCAGTCACATAGACAAATTCATGGAGACATCCATCCCACTCCATTGGGGGGAAAACAGGAAAATGCAAATCCCAGAAATTAGCACAATTCTGTTACTATTACTACCAGACACCAGTTTCCTTCTTATTAGCTTTTCAATCACCATCTGGAAGAAAATACTCTGAGTAACATCATGATGAACATCTCTGAGGAAGCACGGTCACCATTGTGTGCCATAAAATGAATAGAAGATATTTTATATTCACAGAGACATGATGTAATGCTGTTCTACATCTGTAGAGGATACAATTTAAAAGATACATCATAGACTTCAGTGTACTCCTCCAGCCGAGAGAGTGGGCTCCTTTAGTCTGTATTTCAGTGAACCAACTTAAAAAAAACAAACAAACAAACAACAAAAAAAAACACTGAACTCTTCATGCTTAAATATTAAGTGTAGAATCTCTCCTTAGAGAGGACATAGCAATAACTTTGACCTACTCCAAGTCTGTGTTCCTTCTACTATTAAACACTCACTAAGCATCCATGTTCACACATGTTCTCTGAATTTCTTCCTGTATGAATTAGAAGACTCGTGAGAGTGTAGTTTGAGAGTGTAGTACACTTCTTCATGGGTCACTCTACACCGCTGTTGTCCATGGTCCCCAGAGGGGTCTGCTGGGTCTTCTGCTGAGGGACAGAAAGGACTATATCACCGATGGTGGGGAAGCTGATGCCATTCATTGGCTGCCACTTGCGAGAGGAGATGTCACTGCCCCAGGGGATGGTGAGACCACTTCTGGATTGGAAAAACCACTTTATCTGGAAGCAGGGAGATCTCTATTGGCAAGGAAGACCCATGACAACTGAAGGGTACCATGTCTCCAGTTTCAGTAGGATTTTCCAATACCTTTCCATCTCAATACATAGGACCTCATTCTTCCTCTGCAGATGCCCTCAGTTTAACCGAGTGTGCCCTTTGAGGTTGACACTTTTGTTTCTATTGCACCTCACCCTATAACAGGAAAAGGGCTTGAGTTTGATTTTCATCAGCAACAGCCTTATAACTATAAGCAGTAAGGCTCTCACTCGGGCCATGTCTAGAAGCTCTTGGAATATTTTTTGCAGTTACTCAAGCTCAGAATGAAAATCCCAAAGTACATTCTTCTTTTCCACTCTTCCTGGGACATTAAGAGCAAAGAACAAATATAACTACATCACAATTTTTAGAAGTGGTTTGTTAGGAGTATCCGATGTAAATATTTTATAAATCTATACAGAGTTAATGGCTCAGACAACCAGTGATCTCTTTCTACAGGATATGAACCTATCACCATTTGCTTAAGTCGAATCATACTAGAGAAGCAATACAAAACCCTAGAATTAATTCAGAAAGCACGCCCTGTGCTTAGGTTCCTCTGGAACTAGCCACACCATCAACGCCTAGATTAGAATTTCCCAGATAAACAGTAACAGTGTGGGGAAGGGTATGTGGGTAGGTAGGGATGGATGATACAGATTTTTAAAAATGGAATTGCTCATATAATTATGGAAGCAAATTTCTATCTTTAAATTGGAGGTTCAAGAAAGCTGATGATGTAAATATGGTCAAAGTCCAAATCCTAAGAACCAGAGAAACCAGAGGCCTAAATTTAAAGGCTCAAGTGCCAAATACTCTGATATCTGTAAGCAGGAAAAGTATGCAATCTAGCATAAGGACAGAACCAATTCACCTTTTCTGTTTGTTTGTTTGTTTGTTTGTTTGTTTTTGTTTTCTTCTCTATGTGAGCCTTCAATACTTGACATCCTCCACATGGATTAGGCTCAATGTCCATATTCAGTGTAATGATTCGAATGTATATACACTCTATAAGCACCCTCAAAAATACCAAGAAATACCACTTGCCAGCTACATGAGCATCTTAGCTCCATCATGTTGGTATGCAGATTATTACAGGCTCTGTAACACTGTTTACTTAACTGACAACTGTTGTATCTAACACTGTAGACAGTACGGATTGGTATTCGTAGTCACTTCTGTTGTGAGCTAGCCTTTTTTATTAAGGATTTTTGAGAATCAGGACAATGACAAACAGAATTTCAGGGAATTTTAAGTGGCTTATTACTAATAAAAGATTATTTTTTAGGAAATGCTTTCTTTTTCTTTAAATGAATAATAACTACTAAGACACTCATAGAGTAGACTGGCTAGTCATTTGGCTTGCATGTAGAGTCACACATAGACTTTATATTGGATCTCTGGACAGAAAAATAATATATAATTTTCTATTTAAGTGTTCATAGATTTGAATAAATAAATTCATATTTATTTATTCATATTAATTCGTATTCATAATTATTAACTCCTCAATGATATAAAATAATATTTATTCTTGGTTCAATTAAAAAGAAATTAAAATGCCATTCTTTAATTTTTATCTTCTTAACTGTGACTTATATATAGCAAGAAGTGCCAGCATTCTGCTCTTTTTAGTGTGTACATAGCTTATCCACAGACAATGATAGAAACTCCTGCCAGTGGAAGCTCTGGTGACAGGCACAGCATCAACATTCTTTTATCTGGGATGATGGAGAGAGAATCCACATGTGAAAGCACTTGGTGCCTCGGCTTATTTTGAGTGACAGGAGCATAATAGGTTCTCCTAAGCATTAACATTCTGCCATAGCACCTCATTGTTATCCTTTGTCTGATTCCGGCTCACACAAATTGTTCTCAGTGTTTCAAATTCCGATGGAAAAAAAAAAAAAACTAGAGAAAGGCATCTCAAAGCTATCATGCGGGAACGGATTAGGTGGAGCTCAAACCCATTAAACAAATGATGTCAAAGTCTCATTTCTACACTCCTTAGAGGATGTTCGCTGACAGGTAGAAAACAAAGATTCAACATCTCACAAGCAATTTGCACACCTAACTCCCATATGTATTTTGACTCTTGGAGTATTAGCCGTTCCTGTCCTTTAATCTGGTTTCTGCCTCATAATGCTGCTTTGTTAACTGCGTCAGGGAGGTTGGGAGGACAATCCTATATTTATTTGCACTTAAAATTAAAGACAGCTCATAATTTTTCCTGTTATCTCTCTCGTTTTAAAGCATTTTTTATTTATGCGTATATGTGCTTGCCTGCTTGTCTGTGTGTGCGTGATAACGCATCTAAGTAGCTATGGGGGCAGAAGGGAAGGCCGGAAGGATAGCAGGGGAGAGCTCTGTTGTTGTTATTGTTATTGTTTCCGTTTGGTTTTGCTTTGGTTTGTTTTTTATTTTACAGAAACAAAGACCAAAACCCAGCATGGAAGTTACTAAAACCTGTAGCCGCCCAGTGTCAGGCATTCAAAACATGTAGTGTCACGATATGAGCTCTAACAGGCGTGGGTGACCTTTGCATAGCTGTGCTCACATCTGGAGCTTTTCTGGGCATCTTCTTCGTTATCCTGAGGTACCTTTGCATCCTAGGCTCCACTCCCAAAACTTCTCACATTACGTTCTCGGACCTAGATATATTATCTGGACTCTTAGGGTATCCTTTGTCATCTCTGGGGAAGTAGCAATGATATCCTACCTCTTGCCTTCTTCATACATGTAAAAACGAGTATCCTGCAGGCAAAGGGAACGTCTGCCATGGCCAGTGATGAGGAAATGGAACCATAGCTCCACACTGTCACCCTCAGCCACCTGAGGAGTTCCTTTTGTTTTTGAGAGCCCTGGACTCAAGCGAAACCGCCACTTCTGGTCCTGACGGAGAGAATATCTGGCACAGCCAGCGCGAAGCAGAATCAGATATAATTGTCTCCTGAGCAAGAGCGTGAGGGTAGGCTTCCCGGGGTGGGGGGTGAGGGGAGGTGCATTTCGGGTGTCCTGGTGGTAACTGTGTGTAAGTGGGGAACCTCTCTAGAATTCCATCGCTTATCAGGTGTCTGGAGACCTTGGCCTTAGCCTTCTCTGCCCCCCTCTATCCTGCCCTCTAGCAATTGAGATTACGGAGTGGCACAGGAGGTTCCTCGAACTGGATGACAATCTGGTAAAAACTAAAGCCAGGAGTTTCTAGTGTTGCCCCGCCCCCCATGGATTCGGACAGGACTCTCATTGCAAATGGGTACCTGGTGAGATTCCTAGGAAAGTGTAGGCTTATAGCTGGGTCACAGAAAGGCTCCAGCAGTTGATAAATATGCTGGAGCTCTTGCTTTGCTGCCGGGGAGAGGCATCTACCATGCTCCGGAATGATGTGAGGGACTTCTCCACAGCGGGACCCACAAACACTTTCCCATTTTTAAATTCTGCCTCACCAGAAAATTTGTATGGCATCTGATCCCTTTGAACCTCGTCCACAGTGGCCTCTGGCTCCTGAGTGACTGAACTTGGGTGAGCTCTTCCCTAGGTGAACAAGGGAATTGGTCTTAGTTTAGTGCCTGCTTTCTCTTTAAAGGTGCCAACAGCATCAGCGCCGCCCCCTCCTCATCTGCACATTTCTGCTTGATCCTGTCCTGGTCCATGCATGTTTCAGATCCCCCCACCCCCTACTCTGCATTTTATGCCAACTCCCAGTGTCCATGCCACAGTAGGATGGATGGTTGTGATGTCTTGAAATCGTTTCAACCAAATGAATCAGTCCATCACTTTAAAACTTAGCCAAAGAATTTCAGGGCAGGGACAAAGTGTAGAGAACCCTTTCTCCAGAGTGATAACGCAGCTGCACTCTAGCCAGTTCCCTCCACAGCTCCTTCTCCTGCCGAAGCCTCTTGAGTCTGTACCTCCCATTTCCTTCAGGATGCTGGTCCTCTAAGCTCACATCACAATTTCCCTTTAAACCTCCAAACATTGCCAAATCCCTCCCAGGAGTCTGTTCCAAAGGTTTCAAAACCAGATTGTCACAGTTAGCCCTAGCAACAATCCCACGTCTCGGACCCAGTCTTTCAGTATTGGTTCCATTATCTCTGTGAACAATTTCCTGACAGAAATAACTTTGATGAGGAAGGGCTTTCTTTTGACTGTTTTTTTTTTTTTTTTTTTTTTTTTTTTTTTTTGAGAGTGGGGACAGAAATCCATGGTTGCATGTTAAAAGAATGCCAAAGAAAAAGAAAGGTCACAGTGACATTTTGGGAATTGACCTTGACGATGAGTCTCCTGTCTAACTCAACAACCCTCATCTTCCTCAGTTAGTTAACTGTGTAAAGTACCTTACTTAGGCTCACTGCCCCAGATATTGGCTGATATTGCTCCTTCCAGCTGAAACTCCATGCCCCTGTTTCATGATGTCCAAGTCAGTTTCTTTTTATTTCTTGGGCCCTTTTTCTTCCTTGAAAAAGGGCCTATTAATTTCCATTGTATATGTATGTGTGAATGCTGGTGCATATGCATGTGTACCCTGGGCATGGCTGAAGAGGCCAGGAAGAGGCATCAGATGCCCTGGAACTGGAGATGCAGGTAGTTGTGAGCTGCCTGATTTGGGTGCAGGGAACTCAACCCTAGTCCTCTGCAAGAGCAGCAAGTACCCTTACACATGGACCACCTTGCCAGCCAACCCTCTCTATCCTGAGTGCCCATCATGTAGAAGCATGTCACCCATGGATGGCCTATCAGAAAGCAGTTGGTCTCCCAGTCACTGGCTTGTCTCCCTTAAGGGATTATAAACAAATTGATAAGAGAGACATTGCTTTACTCATCTCTGTATCCTCACTGCCTTAGGTCAAGGGTGGCTTGAAGAAAATGCTCAACAGATATTCATTGTGTGACAGGTGTGGATAATTACTGAGTTCCTTGACAGTTCCTGCACTTTATACTATTTAGACTCTCTGAAGGATGCAAAATCAGAAAAGAACAGATTTATTCCCATCATGTGCACCAGTCTAGTTTCATAGTAAATCTAATCACATAAGTACAAAAGCAAGTGTAACTAGCATAAAGACATTTGGCCACACAAATCCTGACTCTTGCTGGTTTAAAAAAAAAAAAACAACATTTTTTTCTCTTCCTAAGGAGAGCCACATAGAATAAATAGCTATGGAAGGATGAGGGGGGATGAAGGACTGGAATGGAAGGATCAAACGGGGACAGGGAGAGGGAAGGACATACAAGGAGAGACAGTTAAAACTACAGGCCATTTGAGGGGTCCTATGGAAACTTAATACAGTAGACACTTCCTATAATATATACAACTACAAAGACCTTCTAAATGAAATCACCAAGTAACAAGGGAGATGAAGCCCTAGTTGGACATCTCTCATCACCAAATGAAGCTCCCGTGACAAGAAATGGGTTACACCTAATTGAGTTGTTGGTTGAAGGGTCCCTATGGGAACCTCCAAACGACCCAGGCGATTGGCAAGGCTATTGATTGTTCTCTGTAAGCTGATGGCAAGGCCCTGTTGCTGAAGACAACACCTATACAACTCATAAAGCACAGAGAAGTCAAGCTGGTGTCTATCTAAAGCCTCTACCCCTAAGGACTAGTATTTATGGTACTAGAAGGTACTCTTCATATCCCTACTAAAGGAGAAAGATAAACAACCAACCGAGCAGCAAACCCTCAATCTATAATGGTGACCTTCCTTCAAGATGCCCTAATGTAGTAATGGCACAAAGCTTATGGGAGTAACCGACAGGCATCTGATTTGATGTAGGGTTCAGCCCATGAGATGGAATCCGTCCACAGTGCTGCTCAGATGGCTAAGAGCCTGAGAGAAGATAGGAGCCTGGGGGAAACCGAACACTAGTGTTCTGTGAAAGGAACATAGCAATAAAATGGTTCCTAATGATATTCTTTAATACTCATAGATGAGTGCCTTGCTCAACCATCAGCAGAGATGCTCCCTACTGCAGTGGAGGGGAACAAACACAGAGACCTACAACTGCACAGTGTGTAAAGAGTGAAAGACCTTGGAACACTCAGTCCTAAAAGGGATGTCTCTATCAAATCTCTCCAGTCAGGGCTCAGGGAACATAAAAGAAGAGGATCTGTAAAGAATGTAAGAGCCAGAGAAGATGGAGGACACCAAGGAAACAAGACCTTCTAAACACAACAGAAGAGACACATACATTGAGCTCAGATACTGTGGCAGCATGCACAGGGCCAGCAGGGGGCTGCTGCACTAGACAGGTGCTCAACACTGAGAGACGTGTTTCTAGCTCCAAGCTAGAAGACATCTCTAATTGGTATCCACTCCCAAATGGAAAATTGAGTTTTCTTCGAGGGCGTCTCACTGGGAAAACAAACTACTCTTAAGGGCAGGCCCTATTCCTAGCAGTGTAAAAGTAATTTTATTCTCCTGGCTCAATTGTTATCTGGGAGGCTTACTGCCTCTTTCTGGTAACCTAGGCCTAGCACTGGAAACTTCTAGCCTCTGTACAATCTAATCTAGGCCTAGAATACTTTAGCCTCTGAGACTTACTGCTTAACGAGCTCACCTCTACTTGTTCTTTCTGAGTTCTGAGAAGGCTGGTTCAACTCAGCTGTTCTGGATCAAATTCTTCTCCCAGCTGACTTATTTAATCTGGCTTCTCTCTTGGCCCAGAATTGCTCCACTTGGCCTCAAACTAGCTCAGCAATCTGCTCTAATAGTCTGCTTTCTTCTTATGTTCTGGCTCACTCAGTCTTCATAGCAGTAGATGGCCAACAGGAATGAACTCATTGGCATCTTTGGAGGTTCTTTGTCCCATAATATTTTGTTGTCAGGGAGTTTGTTGTTGTTTACAGGTCTGTTGTTAATGGCTTCTAGTTTTGTGTTTTTTAAAATAGGGTTTCTATGTATCAATGCTAGTGTCTCTGCATCTAAATGTGTTTCTTGTGCTTTGGGGGTGGGGCTCATCTTCTTGTTTCTCATATTCCAGCTTGTCTATCTTTTTAAAATTTTTATTTTATTATTATTCTCTATATGTCTGTTTGTTTTCTAAGAGATACAGAAATAGTGTGGATTTGGATGGCGGGGGGGGAGGTGGGGAAGATCATGGAGGGCATGGGGAAAAGTAAATCATAATCAGAACACATTGTACAAAAAAAAATCTATTTTCAATTGAAGACAAATAGAAAAAAAACCCTAAAAATATAATTTTTTAAATTTCGCTGTTTCTTTCCTTATAGACAAAGTTCTATTTAGCCATTACACTGATATTTGTCAAACTCACTTTTTTTGCATACTGATTCTATGGCCTGTTTGACTTACATTTTCTAGGATTTACCTTTAGAATCATCCATTCTGCAATTGCTACCAGGGTCCTGCACATTTTATCTGGAGGGCTAGAGCATCAAGCTAACTGTCCAAGGAATGAATTAAATTGAGGTTGGGAGCTCCTTCCTGTCAACTTAAATGTCTCTCTTCTTTTACAGAACCCATTTAGCTCTGCAATTACTAACTTTGTAGCAAGACTTTGCCACTGTCCTCACCCCAGTTCATTGCTTTGAGATAAGCAATCTCCCTGCCATCTGCTAGAAATTTAACCTCATTGTGCAGATGTCTATTAAAAGTCCCTCTTGCTCTTCAGTTACTGGAGGTAAGGAGGAAACATCTTCCAAGATGGATGCTTTGTCTCTCCCAGGATTTAGGAGCAAGGATGTTGAGTCAGTTTGTGTGGAACTGGACAGTTGCCAAGAGCTGGATTTTCAGTCACTGCCAAGGACAAAAAACAAATCTAAAGAGTTCTGTCTCAGAAAGAGGTAGAGTCAAGGCAGCATGCAGAGAGAAGCTGTGGGAGATACGCCAGCTACTGGGACAAAGAATCAAAGTGGCTATATGCTCGCATCTTTTGGACCAACTGAAACCTAAGTACACTGCTAGCATTCTCTTTCCTTGAGATTCCCTAATGTCATCTCAATTAACTCACTAATTTGCAAAGTGAACGTGGGTGCGTTTCTTTCTTGGATCATTCTTTGTACCATATTGAGAACTTGAAAACAAATAAACTTCCATATGGGAAAAAATGTGACTCATTAAGGACAACAAAAGACCATGCAGAACATTTCCTCCTCTGCCTTCATCTTGGCATTTCATTTTTTCTTATAAATAAAAGGGGGCCAAACATTAGAAAGCAAATACAAGAAACAAAAGTTTTTGATGTTTTATTTCTTTAAAAAAATTATCATTTGAGAAGTTCATACACGTATATGATGTTTTGATCAATATACACCCAGTCCAAACCGACAAGTCCCCCCAGACCCTCCCTCACGTGTCCTTCTCAGCTTCACGTATTTTTTTACAACCACCAAGTCCAGTTGGCGTTTCTGGTATATGCGTGGATATAGAACCCTCTTTTGTCTTCTGGACACAACAAGCTCTTCCTCACACTTCCTGACCCTTTCATCCATCACCCACCTTACAGAGGTGCTGGGTTTTACTTTTAAACTTAGAGAATTCATGCTTCTATCTTTCTTCTTATTATTATAGGATGTTTCAGGAAAATAACTGCTGAACTCACTTATCTAAAGAGAGAATATTAAAACCACATAAGATACAATTCTAAGACTATATGTTGGAAAATTCCTACTACTTTAACAGTATTAAAGATTGACACAGTGGGAATCTCAAATTCATAATTTCAGCTGGTACAAAGACATAGGCTTAAGGGGCCTAGTTTGTGTGGACATGTTTGAAGTCACTGTGAAGAGATGGCTTCATTGTTATTTCTATGTTTGAGGGTCACTTTGACTTGAGGCATGCCTATGGCAGTGTGTGGAATGCACATATTTGAGCAGAGACCACCCTGAGTGTTTGGATTAATGTCTGTATCTAGGTTAGCAATGTAGGGCTGGAGAGTTCAGCTATTATGAGGTCATCTCTAGTGTGGAGTTCTGCATACATCTCAAGGGTAAAGGACAGGCTGTTTGCCGTCTTTTCTCTATGCTCTGGAAGATTCTTTGAAACGTAATATTTTCTTTTAAGTGGACACATCTTCAAAAATGAGCCAGCCAGTTGACAGATAGCTTGCATATGCTTGCATGTAAATACATTCATAGCACACAACCACTCAAAATGCCAGAATTGTTTTCTCAAAATTTAATTTTGCATAGTTCTGGTAATTAACTCACTGTCAAACTCTGCATAAATTTGAATTGCTTCAGTCTGGAGTTTTCAAGCTTTTAGAAAGCTTGAATGGAGATCAAACGAAAACTTTCAGCCTCATGAATGCAAACAACAATGTAAAATCAACTCCAAGTTTTTTCCATCATGTAATCAATAAAGCCTTATAAATTTGTAAACAGAGCTGTCAAATCTCTGAATTCACATATTTGTAGACTAGATCACAGAAACAGAGGTGAGACTTGCGGGGTTTTTATGCTGTTAAACTCATCTAGATCCAAGTTAAACTTGCTCTGTTGAGATTCACTTATTTTTAAGGCATCATGTCACAATTTCCTACAACTGAAAAATGATGCCCAAAATTTTTTCTACTCAAGTCCTTGCTGCAAAGTAGGGGCACAGTAAAGGACAGGGATCTAAGGCGGGGGGGGTAATTGTGGAGATGAAACTTACATCAAGCCTCGGTGCTTGACTTGTTATACTTTCTGTTCCCAAATCTCCTCACTGGAAACAGCATGATACAGCATGAGAGCCTAGAATTTTCAACGGAATGGCAATAGTAAATGATCAGGAAGTACAGATTTTAACCCAAAGCCAGGGACATTGTATTTGTCCCCAATACTACTATTGCATGTTTCTAAGGTGAGGTCAGTAATCCACTTATTTGTTTGATGACACTCTATATTTCTGTGCCAGGAGGCCCTGCAGTGAAGGAGCTCAGAGACAGAATAATCTAAGGAGCAGTCATTGTTGTAACAATGGCTGTAGAGTGGCTCAAGGCTATTAGACAAGCCCAAATTAGTGTGTAGTCAGGGAGGAGGAGAGGCTTAAGAGCCTCTGCCCAAATATCTTCCACAAATTATGAAAAGATCAACCTCTGGATCACCTTTTCAGCACCCAAGTGCACCTCAGAGCTCCTGCTGAGTAGTGCTTAGTAAATACTGCCTAGTGGAATTATCCATTTCCATCTCTTTTTGTTGTTGTTGTTGTTGTTGCTGGAGAGAGGAAGAGAAGGAAGGAGAGAAAATATGAGTTTTACAGGGTTTAATGTTAAAAACTGAATGAGAATTTGAGCATACAAAATAAAGTCAGGAGTAACTTCATTATTGTTCTGTGTCTTATGAAGTAAAAATAAATGTAAATAAAGCAAATACTCTTTAAAAGTATCGGACTTCACTTGATAGAATGGGATGTAGGTGCTAAGGCTTGGTGAGTGAGAGGGATGTGAAATAAGTTCTACACACAAGAGCAGGGTTTCAACTCCAGCTCTTTTGGCTTTGAGTCTCCAGTGGTCTAAAGCACCCAGTTTGTCATGCCAGGCACCCAAATAAAAGCAAAACAACCTCTGCAAAAGAGATTTCAGCTAGGTGTTATTTGGGGTTTCGATTACTAAATAGTTTTAAGAAATTTTGGACCCCAGAATTTTCCTACCCAAAATATCTTTATATTACCTTAATCAATCCAGACGTTGTGATTTGGAGTTACTAGAGAAAAACATCTCAGTGGGTCACTCCAGGAGCCTTCAGACATGCCTCTTGATTGAAGCTGCTTTGCGTTGAACTGAGAAGGAACCTGGCCTTTCCCTCCTGTCAATTTTGGAAGGCTTCTGTTCTCTGTGGTTAGATGTGCCCCTGGCATGTTTCCCTCCCAGGGAGGCTGAATAGCAGCATTCAGGCTGTCAGAACTTCATGCCTGGGACTATAAAGTAGAAGTTTATAATGTGCAGTTTGCTCCTGGACTCAAAGGAGTATAGATACATAACCCGTGTCCACTTCAGATATGAACTGAAGACTAAATAGAAAACAGCGCATTAACACTGGAAAAACAATGGTGGCCAAATAAGACATGTCTGGAGGAAAAGTATTGGGTCAATCATATTTGTGTTTTTGGCTGTTTATCACTTATGTCATTTTGCTAAAAAAAAAAAAAAAAAAAAAAAAAAAAAAAAACAAAAAAACAAAATATGCTCTAATCTCTCTGCATATGGCTTGATTTCTTAATTTGAGGAATTCTTCAACTAAAACATTTGGGTAAAAGATATAAATAAAAATAAAAACTGATAATTTTTTTAACCTGTCAGTTAAAAATTTGCTTTCTCTTCAGTGAATTTCCTCCTCCTCCTCCTCCTCCTCCTCCCCCTCCTCCTCCTCCTCCTCCTTTTCCAGTATGTCAGGTAAAGACTGGTTTGTTTGCATTGCTTACTTCTATGCTTTTTTTATATTCCCAGAAGTCATTCACCTTTCCTCTCCTTTCTCAGTTTTTGAGCATTCTCAACATTACTTATCTAAGTCTGAGACCCTCCATAGGAGCCCAGTCTGTATGCACACTGACTGCTGGGAGGACGGGAGAGGGGGAGCAGACCAAGCTTCAGATTTCTGCAGGAGCACATCTTCGGCTTCTCCATAGAGAGGGCTTTGGTTTCTTTAAAAAATCCAGTTATTTCATGTGAATACGTTTTTGTTCTAATCCCAGGTGTGGGATATAGGGTTGCTTCAGTTTGCCCACAGACCTTAAGTATGATTGATTCATGCTCCAGCAGGGCGTGGTTTGTGCCAGCTTCAGATAGTTTAATTCTGAGAACTTGTGAGAGGGTATAAATGTCAGAGCCCTGAGAGGATCTGTGGCACCTGGTGTTCTCCATGCTGCTGCTAGTTCATCCTGGTTTATTGCATGTTTATTGCATTTGCTTGCTTTGCTCTTTTGCTGGCTTGCTGGGCTGCTGGATGGCTTCACTAAGAAGACTGGACTTGCCCCAAGGAGCTACATCCCTAAACAGCAGGAAGTAGTCAAAAGAGACATATGCTGCCTGATTCCTTCCTTTCCTTCTTCCTATTCTACCTAGTGTTAGGGGAGAGGGGTAGGAAGGGATTAGGGTGGATAAAGATTGGAAGGGGAATGTAAAAACTCTTCTAGCAGCTGTAGCAACTCCTTTGTGTGGTGAACATTCCTCCTTGCTTCAGGAAATGGTCTCCTCTGGATCACGGTGACTCCTGCCACTTAGACATCTTGGACTGCTGTGATTGCTCCCCGTGTATCCTTTAAGACTCAGGTGAATCTAAAAGATTCTTTACGCACTATAAAGTACTGTATTCTGTGCTGTGGTTTTGTCTTTTTTTTTTTTTCTTTTAGTGGAAAGGAAGATAGAATAATCTTTGCAGAATCTACTGTCATATAGCACCTATGAATACTTCATAATTATGTTTTCATAACAAAGTAATTACTATCAGAAGCATATCCTAAAGTAACCAGGATGAGAGATAGCACTTGACATGTGCATCTTATCATATGCTATATAAGATCAGCTATTGTTTCAAGTGGCTTCTGCCCAGTGGGCAGGGTTACACTGGCATCTCTTTTAAAACATCCCTATAAACAGCTCACTAGCACCATAGCTTTGTTCTTGGCATCTTTCTAGGAGTCACAAGACACAATGGCATTGTGTGCGGTACACATATGAACACTGTTTTTCTGTGAAATATGGCATGAGTTTTAGATTTACAAAAATCATATAATTTCAAGAATATGGTCCTTATAATAAAACATGAGAGCTATAACCCAATAACTCAGATCCAAGTGCTTGTATTTCCTATCTCTTATGAAAGGATGTTCATATTTTTATGTTTTTAGAGTGCCTAAAGAATGCCTGTCAGCATTAAATTTATACAGTATAACTTGGCAAATTTATTATGAGTTGGCAATGTCATTTAAAAGAATAGTTTAGTACTTACCAATAACAGAAATCTTCTTTAAAAGCTACATTAAGTAACTTTTGAGTTTCAGTAACAATTCCAACTGATCCCATAACTTGTGAAAGCAGAGAAAACTCAATACCATGCTGCCTGTAAGGTATAAAATTTCAGTTTCACAGAACTGAACAGGTTGAAAGCTAAAGATTGGAAGAAATTATACTAAACAAGTAGAAACCATTAGAGACCTATAAAGACTATTATCAGTGAGGCACAAATAGACTTATACACCCATATGTCTCTAGTGATAAAAGGAGATTTTAAAATAATAAAATTGTCAAGCATGAAACAAAATTCAATATAAACCGACTTAGTCTGACAGATGTCTTCAGGACAATAATAGAATATGCATTTTTCTCAAGTACACCTGGGAATGTCTATAGGGCAGACCATATAATAGGCCAAAACTAAGATCCAACCAATTTTAAAGGGTTGAAATCATATGGAGTGGCTTAATCAGCCAGGTGGCTGGCCACCCATAATGTTTTCTGGCAGGTGCCTTAGACCCCAAGTGTCACTGATTATCTTGTGAAAGAGTTGACACAGACTGAATGCAGCCGATCTGGAGACTTGATTTTCAGAGTCTTTAGCTCTGCAGTTCCTTGCTGAAGGAGACTGGAACCTCTGGATAGACCTTTTCTGGAGCTCAGCTATTCTGCAGCAGCTACTCTGTCATTGTGTGGGTGAGGACTCAGGTCCAACTTTTATATAAAAGCGTACCTGGACCCCAGTCTTTCAGTGTCTTGAAGACAGCCAGAGGCGATGTCTCTTGGGCTTAGTGAGCATCCAGGCAAATGTCCCTTCCCACCAGGATGTATAGAGTCATTCAACTAAGGTGATGCCTTTGGGACCCTGTGTCACTGGACATGGACAGAGATTCTACAGTGCAAGTCACCAGCACCTCACCAAGGTAGAAGGATAGGCAAGTGTTCCCCATCCCCACTGTTTTGTGTTATGCCGCCTCGCCACCCTATTAGTGGCCACTGACAGTGAGGACAAGGTCCTTGGAGTGAAGACTGAAAACGGCTCAGGATAGCATCCAGCACTCGAGACCATAGGCAAAGCTAAATGATGCTGGGCACAGTCTGGTTACAGTAGAGACTTCCCCACTGAGGACACCAAGTAGTTGAGCTCCACAAACTCCATAAACTATGACTTCAGCGTGAAGAGATATGAAGAAAAGTAGAGCAATCCCTCCTATTTCTACTCCAAGCGGCATCCCCCTACTCTTTCTCTAAACTCAAACACAAAGTTTGTTTCACCTCAGGCTCCGTCTGTCCACATTCTTCCTGGCCCCAGTAACAACACCGTGCATCCTTAAAGCGAGAGCGGCAAGGGTAGAGAGACTCACCAGATGAGCGTTGTCTCTATGGACCAAGGCACCCTGCCCTGATGCCTGACTCTGAAGATTTTCCCACCCAGGCCTACTCAGGAGACCGGAACCCATCTTGTAATGAGCTAATGGGCATGGGCCACCCAGACAACTGAAAATACAGCAACCATCAAGCTACCTGACTTAGACACCTCACTGAAGGAAAGGGAGAATTAATCACAGCGCTAACAAAGATGATCCCTGTGATTTATATGAGCTTATGTCCATGTTCCCAGAGTGTTTACTTTCCCTGGAGCTCTTCATAGATAGTTTCTAGTGCCCAACTCCTCTTTTTTGTCTTGATTCTGAAATAGGAATTGTATATTAAAAGAAACAAACAATCAAACAGAGATTAGACCTGGAAACATAATTAAATTTTAACATTAATGCAAAATTTGGTATTATATGAAAGAAACCATTTTGTGTTGCTTTACATGGAATTTTTTTTTACCAGTGGTGATACTTGTATCATTTATCCTAGATAGGGATTTTGAAACTGACTTACTGTGTAAATTATGTTAAACTGGATTGTTATACCCTAAAATGTCTATGTTAATCACTAACAGATTCCAATGTATATCCTAACTACTAAGGTGCTGGGAGCAGGGCCCTTTGGAAGAGAGTTAGATCATTAAGTGGGAAGACTAACACGCACTTCAGCACCCTTAGTTGGTTGTTGTCTCTTACACGCCTGCTCTTCTCTGAAAGGAAATGAAGAGGGATAGATCTGGAGGACAGGGAGATGGGATTGGGGAAACTGGAAAGAGTGGAGGTAGGGTAAACTATAGTCAAGATTTGTATATGAGAGAAGAATCTACTTTCAATATAAAATAATAATGGCAAAAATAAAAAGTGTTAGAGAGCTCCTTGGTACCTTCCATCACTTATAGCTTTAGCAAGAGATGTATGAACCAAGCAGTGGCCAATGAGCAAGCACTCAGCCTGCAAGAGCCTTAGTCTTGTATTTCCCAACCATTAGAACCACTAGAAATATATTTTCTGGTTTATAAATAATCTAATTGATAGGATTTTGTTATAGTAACTCAAGTGTAGTAAGATTACAGTCATTCTGTATGACTATAGCTTCCTTGATTCATCTGATAGTGGCTATCAAAGAAAACTTACAACTCGAGAGGGAAAATAGAAATACACCAAAGATTTCAACAAATGTTTCTTCAAAAGATGAGTAGTTGGTCAGCAAGCATGAAATACGATAAGCCTAATATCATTAGCTACTAGTTGAATCAAAACTAAAAATGTGATATGATTTCAAATGCATTTCAAATGACCAAAATATAAAAGGACAGTTAATGGAAGATATTAGGAGGACATTGCTGATGCGAATGTAAGCTATACATCTATTTTGGATTTACATAGTCCATAAATTTGTATTGGGGGTACACAAATATGCTAAAATTAGCAAGGCAAGTTTTATGTAATCATTATGGTAGTAACGGGAGCTTGTGATATAGAGACAAGCTAAGCTACAACTACAGGAAATGTAGCTATGAATTATAAACCAAATACTATAAATTAACTATAAGTATGCTGAAGGAGTCAGAGGAGCAAACTGTTTCCACGACGTTTTGACATCAGGAGTTGGGGGATGTTTGTGAAGTAGCTTACCAGGATTCTTACAATGGGAGTCAAGGACTTAGAGTGAAGGGTGGAAAAATTACACAGCGATGGAGAATGCAGCAGAGGCTTGTTAACCACACTTAGGGTACCTTTCTAAAAGTGGATTAGTAGCCATGGACCTAGAGACAGGACAGGAGGGCTCTAGGGAGCCTGAGTAAAGCTTAGTCCAAGAGACTGTGCTGATTGACTGATGATTGTCAACTTGACAGAAATTAGTGTCACCTGGGAAGAGGGACCCTCAGTTAAGGAATTTCTTTGACTAGGTTGGACTATGGGCATGTCTATAAGGTATTATTATTATTAATTTTTGGTGTGGAGTGATTATTTATATAAAAAGTCCCAGCCCATTGTGAGTGGTACTGGGTTGTGTAAGAAAGCAGGCTGAGCAAGTCATGAAGAGTAAGCCAGCTAGAAGGGTTCCTCTGTGGTCTCTGCTCCAGTTCCCGCCTCCAGGTTCCAGCCTAGAGTTCTGGCCCTAGCTTTGATGCATGATGGACTATGAGTTATAGCTGAAATAAAACCCTTTTTTCCCATGTTGCTTTTGGTCATGGTGTTGGTCACAGCAAATAAAGCAAACTAGGACAGAGAAAGTCTTTCTTAGTTTCCACTTAAGATAAATGAAAACATCTTTCAACATAAAATCTGAAGACAAGCTCATAGTGCGTTATCCAAAATAGCCAACTGGTAAGGTGGGATAAGTGAATAAATGTGATTTATCTATCCTATTAGTTGACATACAAATCTTACTTAAGTGAATATTAAAGAAGAAGTTACAAAATGGATGGACTTTGAAAACATCATGCTCAGTGTTTTGACAATGTTCTGTTCACAGGATTTAATAAAGTTAACTCTAGGTCAGTAGGTGGAGCAAGAAACCAACTGTCAGGGATTAAAGAATAGGAGGGACTTTGAGTTGAACAATATTTAAGACAACGAGCAGAAGTAGAAGGGACTTTTAGCTTTTGGGCATATGGAAGTCAGAAGGGATTTCTAGCTCTTGGGCTTTTAGCTCTTTAGCTCTTGAGATTCTTCAGTTCCTTGGCCTTTGGCTTTTGAGCTAGCAAGCCTTTGGCCTTGAGGTTTTTTTTTTTGTTTGTTTTTTTGCTTTTGTTTTTTGTTTTGTTTTGTTTTTTTTTTTTTTTTTTTTTTTTTTTTTTTTTTGCCTTTTCCTCCTGAGCTGTCAGCTGGCCTAGCGAGCTTTTTGGGCTTTCCCATCATGACATGAGCTGAGTAGGAAGGTCAACTGGGTGCTTTCTCTGCCACTCTGAGCTAGCAAGTTTTCACCCCAGCATCCGGCTCCTGAGTCTTTGTTGGTAAAATAGAACATTTGAGATTTTCACTTAAAACAACACTCCCCGAATGATACACATCCTGTCGTTATTAGTTTAATGACATGGCCGAATAAATGTTTATTATTAGGCTTATAATTATTACAGCAGGAATAGCGAACCCACTATCATACTCAAAAGACACAGACACCTGTTGTATTTTAGAATAAGCCTTATTTTTCCAGGGGCTGGGCAGATATCAACCCCCTAAACTATCTTCCAATATCTGTCATCCTCTAGCCCACGCCGTACGTTCTAACAATTCTATCTGGGCTACTTCCCATTCCTAATTCCCAAAATACTTGCTAAGGTTGTTCATCTGGGCCATTTTTTCCATGTGGAATTTCAGAGTTCCTTCTCTGGGCCCATGTGGCTTTTTTCTATCCCTTGGTGATTCTCTTCCTCTTCCTCCTTGGATCCCATCTGCTTCTCCTTCCTAAGATCCTCTCTGTCCCAAAATCCTGCCAACCTTTGCCACACCTACCCTCCTCCTGCCCTGCCCTGGTACAGGCTTACTTTATTAATCAAACAGGGAAGCAAGATTAAATGGCAATACTTGGGGGCACATAACAGTCTGCAGTAAGAATCTCAGGGCATAAGCAATTAACAAATTACAAAGCACCAGGCCATACTGGTACAATTCCTCTGCTCTGTCTAAATAAAAAGGCCACTTTAAAAATAATACCATACAGTAAGAACAATTATGAAATAGTTATAAAAACCAATAGGTAAGACTTGCATACATAATATCTACTTAAAAGGTATTTGGCAACCTTGAAGAAAATATTATCTATGCTATCTTGAGAGTCTAAAATTTTGTACCTAAATTATTTTCTATCCACCTATTAACCTAAAATATCTATCTAGACTTCTTAAACATCTTTTTAAATTCCTAACCAACTAAGCTTAATTGTAAAACTAAAATAATCTAGTATTCAACCCCATCAGAGACTTGAGAAGGAATAAAATTAATTACCTGAGTAAACAGGAAGTGCAGGTTAGCAGCTTCCAAAATAAAGAATGACAGAGACAGTTCACTGCCTGGATAGCCACCCCAAAACTCTGTAACGTTGGAGCAACATCTTCAGCCTTCTGGTCCAGTATATCTTACCTGACAGACATATTTATGTAGCAGGAATTATTGAGGACTTACTTACCCTGTCTGGCAGAGCAGGGCACTTGATTCAGACTGCATCCAAGCTTTCCCATTTTAGGCAGAATTCTGTCTGTGGTAGAAAAGAGGACATTTTTTTTTTTGCTCAGTGGCTCTGCCACAATTTCAGCCATTTCCATAAGGAGGTTCTTTGATGTTCATCATCTTCTTTGAGGTAGGCTGGAGTGCTTCCAAGAGTTGACATGTCTCATTGACAAGAAATCCTTAAATTAATGAGAACATCTTTAAATGCCATATTCTGTAGGTCTCTGAGGCTTTTGAAAGATTTATCTATTTTTATATAATCTATATCCATAAAATCCTATCTATTTGTTAAACCTAGAATAAATATTCCTGTGCTATTATACTTGTATTTGACATGACCATGAATCTAATTGACTTTCCATTAACTTGTATTAGTTAATTATCCTAACCAGGCTGCAATAGCAGTTTTAAAAGTATTAGAAGTAAACTTTGTATTATAAATGAGTCATATGGGTACAATACCTCATACCAGTGTGTGTGTGTACACAATGTGTGTGTCAAGGATAATCTTAAATTTTAATTCTATACCAATGTATCAAAATAAATTTACTTTTGCATCAATACATACAATTCTATACCAATGAATTAAAAATAACCTAATTTGAGAGTAACAATTAAAACCTGAAGTTGATACTGCACCAACCAAGGACAATACATGCAGGAAACATTGAACCCCTACTCAGATCTAGCCAATGGACAGGACATTATACACAGTTGTGTGGAGATTGGGGACTGACTCTGACATGTGGTGCCCCGTATTTGAGCACTTCCCCTTGGTGGGGAGGCCTGGTGGCACTCAGAGAAAGAATAGGCAGGCTACCAAGATGAGACTTGATAGGCTGTGACCATAGGATGGGGGAGGAGGTCCCCTTCTGTCACAAACCTAGGGGAGGGGCATAGGGTGAAGGAGGGAGATAGGGAAGAATGGGATGAGACAAGCAAGGGGATAACAATTAAGATGTAATCTGAATAAATTAATAAAAAAACAAACAAACAAAACAAAAACAAACAAAGAAACAAAAGTCTTAAGTTGAGGAGTAGATTCAATATTCTACCTTTTGCTTTATCATTTCTATATATTCCCTATGTTTTCCCTTCTTTCTTTCCAACTCCTACGTCCACGCCTAAGAAAGAAAGATGGAGAAAGGAAAAGAAAAGAGAGAAATCCTTGGGTCTAACCTTGTTTTCTATCTGAATAAGACCATTAATATCTATAATCAATACTCAAATGATAATAAATATCCACAACCCAAGAAAACAACTAAAAACTTAGCCAATCCTCCTGAAGGGAAATGGGGCATCATCCTCTTAAGGTTGCTGCTCACTCATTTTGGGGCATAGAATGCCTTTTTGCGGGCCCAAATAAAATGGGAAAAAATAGTTAAGTAAGTCCAGTCTCTAAATGTTGAGAAATTCCAGGCTTAAGAGAAGTCCTGTTTGAAATTTTGAAATGCTGGACCATTTGAGATCAGCAGCTCTTTTTTTTTAAGGCTCTCCCAGGAGCAGGTCGTGATGAGGAACATCGGTTGATGATGCAACATGCAGGATGCTGGAACAGCTGTGTCAGTGTCTCAGCATCCTGAGGGATGAATATTGTCAGGTGTGATCCAGAGTCATCAGTGCCTGTTTGTTTTTTTCTGAAAACATGAAATTTCTCACAAACATACAGGCCTACAGTTACAATTATTGCATGACATGCACAGAATGCACAGATCAGTTAAGAACGGTTTTCTCTTCTTGGTATGAGCATAAGAAAAGACGTCTTTCCATAAGTTAACTTGAATAGTAAACCAAACTGTAGTACCAATTTTATCTATGCCACTTAAAAGAATGGCATGATATATATATATATATAATATATATATATATATATATATATATATTTTTTTTTTTTTTTTTTTTTTTTTTTTTGATAGTGTAGCCAAGGATTTATCGGCCATAGTTGAAGTTCTGAGTGGAGACATATTTATGTCTCAATCAGTTTTAGAGCTCTTCCCATGTGGAAGAATCAACTGTTGTGTTGCCTCTCCTATTTGGTTTTCTTTATTATTTCTTTCTTCTTGTGTGTGTAACCAAGATACTCAGTAGGGCTCTACCTGTCATATCTGATCTTCGTTATTCTAGGTGGAGTCCAGAACTCTTTTTTCTTTTCCTGTTAACAGGAAACATAATATAGTCTCTGTCACCCAGTGGGAAGTTACTGTAAGCATAGAATGATCCAGTTTAGCAGTCCAATTTTTATTTAGGTCTGTTATATTTTTGTTTTCCCCGAAGAGGATGAATAATATTATCATTGAATATATAAATATCTTTACATTGATAAATCAGAACCAGATTGTAAGTTAAAGTATATTTTTTTAGAGAGATATAGTTATTAGTTTTATGGAGACAGGGTTTTTCTATGTAGCCCTAGCGCTGCCTCTTTCCTGAGTGGTGGGATTAAAGGCATTAATTCATTATGTTGTGTTAGAATTCCTATCAGTTTCTGTGAACTGTAGCCTGTTCTGAGCATTACTTATTTATTTTTGCACTATTTATTTAGCGCTGATTAAATTGCCGTTCAGTTTCTCTAGAGGTTCCACACTAGGAAACCATCAGGCAGTTCAGAGTATAAATTAATTATTTATTTTGTGTTAGTCTGAGTTCCCTGAGGTTTATCCTGCATGGACTCAAACTAGGCTGTCTCTGGGAAGTTTCCCCAGGCACCATGGTGTGAGCTGATTGGAATAGATCCCACAGGCTCATCAGAGGTCCTCCCTCTGTCTCAGCTGTTGTCTGTGAGAGTCTGCAAGCAGTAGCTACCACGTTTGTGAGATCCATGGCAGCAGTTGTGCCAAATTAGAGTGCGTGCAACTACATAAGTTTTGGAGAGGAAACCATATTCTAAGGAATCCTTCTTCCCCTTAACAGCAGCTTTGTGTCTCCTGGGCAGGTGTGCATGGGACAAGCAGCGGCAGCTGCGTTTTCTTCAGCCAGCTCTGTTGTTTTAAGTCAGCTCCATTTGTCTCCCATTTGCCCACAGTAGGTTTTAAGCTTGGGTTCTTTGGATAAGAAACTGCCTTTTACCCAGAATTTCTCAGGCTTTAAACTTAGATTCAAATCCCACTTTGGTTCATCACTGCTGGGGGCCATTGTGTTGTTGTTAGTTTAATGGTATGACCTAATACATTTTTATTATTAGGCTTATAATTATTACAGTGGTAATATTGAACCCACTATCATACTCAAAAGACACAGACACCTGTTGTGTTTTAGAATAAGCCTTATATTTCCAGTGGCTGGGCAGATATTCACCTCCTAAACTATCTTCCAATATATCTGTCATCCTCTATCCCATGCCATACGTTCTAACAATTCTATCTGGGCTACTTCCCATTCCTAATTCCCAAATACTTGCTAAGGTTGTTCACCTTGGCCATTGTTTCCATGTGGAATTTCAGAGTTCCTCCTCTGGGCCCGCATGGCTCTTTTCTATTCCATGGTGATTCTCTTCCTTCTTCCTCCACCAGCCCTATCTGCTTCTCCTTCCCAAGATCCTCTGTCCCAAAATCCTGCCAACCTTTGCCACATCTACCTGCCCTGCCTAAGCATTGGCTTTTTTTTTATTAGTCAAACAGGGAGGCAAGGTTAAACTGCAATACTAGGGCTACATGGCAGTCTGCAGTAAACAATTAACAAATACAAAGCACTAGACCATATTCCAACAACTTCCACCAACAAGGCGACAGCCACTTCAGCAAGACCATACCACCTAATCCCTGTCAAGCAGTGCCACTCCCTAACAACTTAGGAATTATCTGATGAGATGGCTGAGCTGGTAAAGGTATCTGCTATTCAGACTAGTGACCTGAGTTCAATTCCTGGGACCTATCTGGGAGAAGGAGAGAACTGATTCTCGTTAGTTGTCCTCTGACATTCACACAATAAGCAAGAAGATAAACAAAGCCCCACCCAGCATCTGATCGAATCTGATGCTGAGACATACAACCAAGCATTAGGCGGAGCTCAGGGAGTCTTATGGAAAAGTGGGGATGGGGGGAGGATAGAAGGACCCAGAGGGGACATGAATGCTTCACGTATGTAACCTATGGACAGTTTGATCGAGAGTGCTGTCTATGACATGGACTCTATTGCCTGCTTTTGACCACTTCCTCCTAACTGGGCTGTCTTGCCAGCCCCAATGGATGAGGGATAGGGAGAATGGGGTGGCAGGGAGGGACTGGGATGAAAGGATGGAGGGGGATACAATGGAGGGGGATGTAAAGTGAATATATAAAGTAAAAATAAATTTAAACAAGAAAATACGACAAAGGTTTTTATTTTTTATTTATTTATTTATTTATTTTTATAAAATCCCTATGAACAAATAAAATACGACAAAGGTTTTTGTTTATTTATTTATTTATTTATTTATTTTTATAAAATCCCTATGAACAAATAAAATACGACAAAGGTTTTTGTTTTTTATTTATTATTTATTTATTTATATAAAATCCCTAGGCTGTTGATGCATATGCTGTACTTTCAGTGCTGCGTAGCTTTTTCTTTATTTCACATACACCAATAGAATTTCTTAATCTCATGAGTAATATGATGTAAGAGTGAAAATGAAGAGAAAGCAGATTTGTGCCTTTATGCTTCTTAATGAGAATTCCCATGATGAACTGTGACATATGGTAGCTTCCTTTTCTGGTAGATGACTCAGGCACGATGTAATATGTCTTAAACAGAGGGCCTTGGAGATGTATTCTAGATGAGAATTTTCTGAAATAGACATGAAAAGTTGAGGGTCTAGTGAGATGAAGTGACTTATCTAAATCCCAACAAAATTGTTGCCTACTTTGCTACCCAGCCCCTTTCCTTCCTAGGCAGGAAATTCTTTATTTCTGAGTGCTTTCATAGTCTGTACCATATTTAACTCATTATAGTTTTGTACCTGGGATTCATCCAAATTCAAAACACCAGTATCTAAGAGTTAAACTTCACTCCTTTAGCTTCAAATGTGAAATCTCTTATTGGTATAGATGACTTGTTATCCCAAAATTCATAGGCTGTAATCCTAATCTCCAAATGTGATACTAGGCATTAAGATTTATATAAACCAGTCCCTCACAAATGGGACAAAAGTCTTGACAAATGGAACCCAGAGACTTCTCACTGTCTTCCACCACCTGAGGACACAGTGAAAGGGCCCTCACTAGAACCTGGCCGTTATTGACTTCAGTCTAGAGAAATGTGAAAGACAAATTCCTATTGTCTATAAGTTACTTAGTCTACAGTATTTATTAATACCTGGGCAAACATTCTGTGACATTCTGATAATTGTATCAAGGAAACAATATATAGCTACGTACCCAATTGTTTTATTTAAACATCATCACTGAGACCTTACTAATTGCCATTTTCAGTCCCCTATAACTACTACTCTCTGCAGGGCATCATAAAAATAAAAGACAAAAAAAATCAGGAATGAGATAAGATTGTCCGACTTTTCTACTCTTATTCAGTATAGTACTGAAAGTATTAGCTACAGCAATAAGACAAGAGAAATAAAAGTGGGATATGGAAAGAAAGAAAACCCCTCTATACTTTAATAATGAAAATGCTGACAAGGAAATTAGAAAGACAATCCAATTTTACAGTGGCTTCAAAATATACATTCTAATCAATCTCACCAAGAAAGATATCTATAATAAAAACGTGAAGTTATTGAAAACACTAGGCGATGAGAGTACAATAACCTCATGCATTAGCATAATTCTCACTGTCAAAATGACTATGCCATGAAAAGCAATCTGTATGTTCAACCCAATTACAATCAAACTTCAATGGCATTCTTCACAGCAATAGCAAAGAGAATCCTAAAATTGACATGGAAGAAAAAAAAAAAAAAAAAAAAAAGACCCCAAATTATCAAAACAACCTGGGTAAAAAGAGAAATGCTGGAGGTATCACCATACTCAATCCAAGTTACATTGTGGCCATAGTAGTAAAAACATCATGGTACTGGAATAAACATGGCACATAGATCATTGGAATAGCTATATTCATGTGGCTTTTGGACAGCCATCCAAAATATACACCAGAAAAGGTAGCAAGTGTAAAAGAATGAAACTACATATGCAGATTTCAGTGTGATCTGTGACTATAAGTAGACACCTGGATTAATTTCTTTCAGCTGGAATCTGTCCTTAGTGTTTGAAATGACTGGACAAGCAGTTGAAGTAAAATATTGTGAGTGTTGCTTACTATTATACACAGGGCACATTTCAACTTGAGCTGTCACTGACCCTTTATGCAATATGGTAGGACATTACACTTGCTCTTCCATACGTCATGACCAGACACTAATAACAGGCTCAATGGAAATGTTCTGGTCTGCTTTTCATTGCTGTGATAAAGATGGTGACCAACATAGCGGGGAGGAAAGGGTTTACTTGGCTTATATCCCCCATCACAGTCCTTTGTTGAGGGGAGTTAAGGCAGAATCAGAAGCAAAGCAGACATGGAAATGGGAATTGAAGCAGAGACCACGGGACAACGTTGTTCACTGTTTTACCCAACCTGCTTTCTTATACAACCTAAGGCCATCTTTCCAGGGGTGCTACCATCTACAATGGACTGGACCCTCCCACATCAGGCATCAATCAAGAAAATGTCCCCCCGAAGACTTTCCTACATGTCTTTCTGATGGAGACATTTTCTTAACTAAAGTCCCCTTTTCCTAGATGACTCTGGCATAATTATGTTAAGCAGACAAAAAGAAATTTAGCCAGGAAAAGAATGTTATTTTACTCATAATAAAAAATGGTAGACATTTTATCTTCCCTATGGGATGCATTTGTGAAATGTCTTTAAAATTTACAAATATGTTTTATTTAACCACTTATAATTAAAATAATACTGAAATGAGGACACTTGCAAAGACCAACACTAATTCCCAAACACGTTTACCTTTAAAGTGTGTTAATACGTTTGAACAAGCTGATTAGACTCAGACATGGAGCTTTGCTTTAGTTTCTGCTGAAAAGCTAAACATCTGGATATAAATTTTTTTCCGCTTTACATTTATTAACCAATAAAAGACCCTTAAAAAGCTAACCCTGTTTTTTAGGTGGAGTAACATCTAAAATCGGAAAGGTGACTCTGGCTATGTAGTTAGAGCCTCCTCAAATCATGAAGCCCTTGGGTGCTGAATGAGAGTGAAGGGGGCCTCCCTCTTAATTTGGCTTCCGTACTAGTAGATACTGAAAGAAGTAAACAGAAGAGTAATACATGAGCCAGTTGAGGTAACCTGGCACCCACAAGGTAGGTTCTAGTACAGCTTCCTCCCTGGCTAGTGGGTCCATAGGTTCTTCAGGAAATGTGTAGACATTGGCCATGCTGCTCCTTAGCAGGTGTGGTCTTCTCCGAGAAGTCATAAATGGATAGCTTCTGGGAGCAGTGTGAAGAAGAGTTCTTGAAAATTGTGATAAGCCAGGCGTGGTGGCACACACCTTTAATCCCAGCACTTGGGAGGCAGAGGCAGGCAGATAACTGTTGAGTTCGAGGCCAGCCTGGTCTATAAAGCGAATCCAGGACAGCCAAGACTACACAGAGAAACCTTGTCTCTGAAAAACCAAACCAAACCAAACAAAAAACAAAGAAACAAAAACAACAACAAAAACAAACAAACAAAAATTGCTATAAAGATACTGAAATCATAGTAGATGACTTCTGATGGGGAGATAGGACAGGACTCAGTTATCTTTACAGGGCTGGCCACTGGGAGTTTGACCATGCTCCAGTGAGTATGTGAGCAACACACATTGTACTTGGTGTATTAGGGGTGAGGCAAGAGCTTGAGGGCGGACCTGCGGGGAGTGAGAAATCAGTTTGATCGGGGTGCATTGTATGAAATTTCCAAATAATTAATACAAATATTATGTTGGAAAAAAAAATAAGATGTGAGGAAGAAATGCCGTCTATCTAAGACTAAATACTGATGTGGAGTGCGAGGTCTGGAATTGCCAACACCTGAGTATGCAGCAATGCGCTAAGATGATGCTGGTATGTGTACAACCAAGGGCTAGAAATCATTTGGCTGTCAGGGTTGCTTGATTTACCCAAACTGAAAGTAAGTTTATCTCTGGATTTCTTACTCAGTGTAGCAGTAGGCTGTCTGTTCTGAGTCTGTTAGGCTGTATCATTTTCTTATTTTGCAATTCAAACCCAGTGGAATTTAAACTGTTCAAAATTTGAATTACTGAAATTTAAGCTGATCCATTTTCTTTGATTCTTGGTAGTTTGCTTTGTAATTTGGTGTGATCTAATATTTTACTTATGCTTAATACATTTACTTTTCTCAAACTACTGTATAAAATTTCATTATAAACACCACAGATATATGCTTTTATTTTTCAAGACTGCATGGAACAGATTTCTGACTTTTATTTTATTCCTTGATATAATTTTTCACATTTGAAAAATGTATTTAGTAAGAATTTAAATGAATTATTTTAGGTTAATTATATAATGCAAATTACAAACAATGTCACAAATCTTAAATTACATTATCAATAATAATAACAATAAGTCAGTGGGCTCACTAATTCTCTACGTATTATGGTGAAAATAAAAAGCTCCAGGTAAAACTCCTTATCTTCTGTATCTCCTATGTGCGTCTACAGCATTCCCACTACTTCTAGCCTAACACCCACTATAAAGACCCCATGCCACTCAACTCTGAAAGACACTCGTGCTATGGCCTTTCCAATAGCTGTGTGCACAGTTAACTCAAATGGGAATCGTTCACATGTGTTGCAGGGCGACCGTTCACCTGGAGCTGCGCAGCATGCTTGCTTTGCGTGTAGCTAAACCCAAAGTATTCATTTGGTTGCCTGCCCACCTGAGAGAAAAGTATCCAGTGCACAAGAATCAGGTCATACTGAACTTTGAATCCTTGTCATTGCCAAAGTGCCTGGCACATTAGCAGTGCTGTGCACATGTTTGCTGCAAGAGTAGACAGAAAATGGCATCTGATTTATAGATAGCTCTCTGCCGTGTAGTTGGGTAACTCAGATACCCAAGCTACCTTCTGCCAAAATGTAGTGGCTTCCAGCAGGAGTCATTTTAATCTACCAAATGAATTCTGTAGGCTAGGACACTAGATGGTATTCACCAGGGGGATTCTTTGGGATCGCATCATCTCAACCGATTTGGAAGGGCTAGCGTGGCTTCATTTATATGATGGGGTCTGGTCAGTATTGGTCTTTCAATACACAGGCTTCCCACATGACTAGCCTGGGTGTCCTCACCTCAGGGTGGCCTCGGGGTGGTTGTGTCTCATGGAGCAGCTCCTATGGTCTTAAGAGCATGTGCTATGGACATGGAGGGAGGCCCCGTAAGGCTTATACTTCTGTGCTCTTACTCCAGCCAGTTACAAGGGGAATTGAGACTCAGGTGTGGAGACAAGGACTTTTTCTCAATGGGCTGGGGGCAAGCATCTCTCAGCCATCTTTAATCTACCACAGATACTTGTAAACATCATCCACTTCTCCAGAAAGAGTGTCAGTACATAGACAACCAAACTACATTAGGAGTGTTTACATGTTTTGTGACTAAGGTTGGCCTCTCTTCAAGCCAAATATCCCAAACAATGGAGGCTGGCAACTTTACTTTAGTTTTTACCAAATTTTGAGTACAAATATGGAAAGGAATTTTAGCAATCTTTGAGGTCAGTTACACCATTGTACATTTCCATTGCAAGTATCTTGAAAACTGCCCTCAATTCTTTGAATATATTTTATGTGTTCACTCAAGTGATGGCAGAGACAGTGGATTTCCTGGACGCAGGTACTACAGCCATGTGTTAAAGACTTGAACATGTGCTCTTGGTGGTTGCTCATCTGAGGTAAAATGGTTCAAAATGCCTTAAAGTGTCTCCCTGGTGGTCGCCAAGCCAAAGGCTCATCCGTTCTTGTTTTCTTTCTTCAGAGAAGAATGTAAATGCTATTCTCAGCTCAGCTGCTGAAGCCCAGACCCAGACAACAGAAGACAGCTGTGTTACTCTGTTTGTACTGAGGTGTAATTGCTCTGCCACCAAATACCTTTGAAGGCTCAGCTGAGAAATGATGGTTGTGCGGAGCCTCAAGGGGCACCACTCCATCTAGGAGCTCACTTATGGCATATCCTTCTGTTAGGCCACAGGAGCTTGGAACTCCATGCCCTGGAGCGCATCATACTGAAGTCTGACCTAACAGATTTGCCCACCACAGGACTCACCCTTCCAAAGCTCTTGCAACCAAATAAGAAAGCTGATCACATGACACAAACTTTGATCTATGTATACCAAACGAGGCCTTGTTGCTGTTTGTTTGTTTTACTTTCAGCACAGCATGAGTTCCGCTGCCCTGAGTGATTAGCTCGCTTAGCTTGTGGACATCCTGAGCTGCAAAAACCAAGTCCTGCTTTCTGAGAGTTGAAAGCAAATGTGTACAGAGCAACCGTGCTCCAGGAAGTCTGAGCAGCTTCAGGACCCTGAGTCATTTGCACTGAGGTGACGCCTGCTCCTATGACTTCTCTTCCTCCTGTTTTCTTTCTCTTTGTCCACTATTTGAAATAGTTTTCACCAGGAGAATTCTATGCAGAGCATCTCAAGGAAAGAGATGACTTGGACATGTCCTGATGTCTGGTCTTCTTTCCTCTTCTTAGGAGTTATCAATCAAATACAAACAGGCCATAGGGGTATCACCCTGGCAACCTGATTTAACTCCAACACCTTCCTCAATGCTCTGACTATTACCACAATGGTGGTGCTTTTTTTGGCTCTCCTGATATTTCTTTCTTGCAGTCAGACCAGAGAAACATCATTTTTTTGTGTGTTAGCCATGCCTCCTCTGGTACCGTCCTTTCCTATAGAAACCATATTTAATACACATACACATTTAGACAAAGAAAGCAATGGGTTCATAAATACATTTTTTTAAATTAATTTATTCTTGTTACATCTCAATGTTTATCCCATCCCTTGTATCCTCCCATTTCTCCCCCCCCCCCACCCCCATTTTCCCATTATTCCCCTCCCCTATGACTGTTCCTGAGGGGGATTATGTCCCCCTGTATATTCTCATAGGGTATCAAGTCTCTTCTTGGCTACTTGCTGTCCTTCCTCTGAGTGCCACCAGGTCTCCCCCTCCAGGGGACATGGTCAAATGTGAGGCACCAGAGTACGTGAGAAAGTCGTATCACACTCTCCACTCAACTGTGGAGAATATTCTGACCATTGGCTAGATCTGGGTAGGGGTTTAAAGTTTACCTCCTGTATTGTCCTTGGCTGGTGCCTTAGTTTGAGCGGGACCCCTGGGCCCAAATCTGCCTATCATATTGTTGCAAAGTTTGCTGATAAGGTTACTTGGCCAACATTTCTTTGTAGAAATCATGTTTGAAATTTATGACTAGCTATTCATTTAAGCTCAAAAAAATTCTATTTACTTTGTGTGTCACATACACCACTCCATGTGGGAGTGCATGAAACTATTATATGGTGGTACTTTTTCACCATAAGCATCTTAACTGTTAGAATGCTGTGGCTGTGGTATTATAAAGTCTGGGCCAGCCAGGAATCTGTTGCCCCAGGCCATTCAACCAGACACTCCTGCAAGCAGGGCAGTAACAAGAACATTTGGGGTTGGGAAGGGAATAGAATGTTGCTCTTTCTTCCTGTCATTCATTGCCCACATAATTGTATGATAGAAGTTTCTCTTCTCTCTCTCTCTCTCTCTCTCTCTCTCTCTCTCTCTCTCTCTCTCTCTCTCTCCCTCCCTCCCTCCCTCCATCCCTCTCTCTCTTTCTCTCTCTCTGAAGCAGCTCTCCTCTTCCCTCAATGCAGACAAGGAGCACATCCCTAGTGTTTTCCCCCTTCGCACCCACCTATTCATCTGAGTCTTATTCGCTGGATCTCCACTCCTGTTCTCAAGGTCAAGGCCATCTATAGCAAGCAGTAGATTCATCAAGAGTGTAGCAAGGTCCAGGCCAGCACTAGGGCTAAGCCAGGGCACCATTAGGTCCACAGATGTCTGGAACTGTGAGCTAAAGAAACCTCTTTTCAACCATAAAGTTAGCTTACCCTAAGTACTTTGTTGGAGTAACAAAAATGCTGGAGAGATGGCTCGGTGGGTAAAGGCGCTTGCGGCTAAGCCCGATAACCTGAGTTTGATCCCAGAAAAGGAGAACTGACTTTTGCAAATTGTCCTCTGGCTTTCTGTGGTGGTTTGAATTAAAAAAAAAAAAAAAGACTTTCCCTAGGCCCATAGGGATAGTATTGGGAGGTGCGGCCTTGTTGGAGTGTCACTGGAGCAGGGTTTGAGGTCTTAGATGCTCAAGGCATGCCTGGTGTATCTGTCTCTTCTTGCCTGTAGATCCAGATGTAGAACTCTCAGCTCCTTCTCCAGCACCGTGTCTACCTGCATGCCGCCATGCTTCCCGCCACAATAAATGAACTAGACCTCTGAACTACAAGCCAGCCCCAATTATATGGTTTCCTCTATAAGAGTCGTTGTGGTTGTGGTGTCTCTTCACAGTAATAGAAACCCTAACTAAGACACTTCTATATGTATGCTATGTAAAATAAGCACCTACACAAATGTATACAAACACACACACATCAATCAACAAATAAGCTTGAAAGTTGACTAATACAAACACTACTTTAAATTATTCCCCTAGTAATTTTCTGGCTGATATTTAGCATTTAAGTTTTTTTTTTTTTAAACAACCTTAAAATGTAATTCCTTCTTTGGAATTATCTTTGTTCAAGATATGAAATGAATATATGGCTGAGTTAGAATAGAATTGAAAAACATTCAAAAATCACTCATTTCAAAACTTCTTTGTAGAGGAATTAACACTGCAAAAAAATTACACCTAGAAATACATTAGAAAGTAAAGGTCAGGATCTTTTTCTAAAAATTTTATTTTATTTTATTGTCATATACATTTATATTATTACACATAAATTTTAAAAAACTGCATACAGCAAAAAGAACCATGAAGCAATCAGGAATTACATAAATGTTGCATTCATGGTGTTTTGGCTAATTATATTTGGCAACCTTGCAGAAAACATCTTTCCTATCTTGGTGCATCTAAAATTCTGAATGAAAATCAATACCTATCATATCTCCTCACTGTCAACTTAAAACATCTATCTAGACTTAAAAACATCTTAACCCCTAAACAACTAAACTTTTCTCCCTTAATGAGCAATGGGTTCTGAGAGAGTGCTAGGCAATGTTTTATGTTATTCAAAGGTGGAAAATATTTGGTAAAACGTTTTTGATAAATTTACTTTTATCTAAAGAGTTATTTAGCAGTGGTATAATAAGGTGGATGATGGCATACATTATATTGTCATGTGGATAAAAAGTAAGTTCTCATATGGTGCCTCATGCTGAGATTGTGGTTTGTATTTTCTAGGTAAGTAGACTGCAGTCCAGAAGGCAGACCACAGAGTTGGCTGGACCAGTCTCACGAATCCTCATCTTAAGACTTTTGAGCCTCCCTCAGTAGGCCAGAGTTTTATAGAGCAAACAAAAGCTGCTGAGGAGTACTTTTGAACTTAGCTATCCTGCAGATAGCCAGCTCAAATTGGTTCGCATTTCCTAACTCTGTGTGGGTAACAGCTACTTTATGAGGGCAACATTCCACTGAATAAATTTCTGGGAAGCCTTGCAGTTTCCGCTCTTTTGTAGTCTCATCTCTTCAAATGTCCTTATTTGATGAATTCACTGTGATTTAATGCCTGCAGGAGGGAGAAGGATGAGAGTAAGGACTTCGGCGAGTAACCGTCATCAGAGTCTCGAAATAACAGGTTTTTAAAAGTGGTATCATTGCAGTTGCCAAAAATCTAGAATCTTTATTTGCTTAGTACTGTCTGTTTTCCCTCCTTTTCTCGTTCTGTGACAAAGCACCATGACTGAGGTGCATTCTTCCTCTTATGGAAGAAAAAGCTTATTTGGAATTATGGTTCCAAAGGGATAAGAGTCGGTGATGCTGGGGACAGTGTGGCTACAGGCAGCAAGCATAGCACCTGGAGCAGCAACTAGGAGCACACATCTCTGCAGTGAGCAGAAAGCGGAGAGAGCCTTAAGTGGAAAGGGCGCCAGTGTTTAAACTCTCAAAGCCTGCCTCCTCTGACGTAGGTCCTCCTAGACGTACCTAAACAGCGCCACCCGCTGGGGAGCAAGAGTTCAGATGGCTTAGCCTATGGTGTTCTCATTCAAACTTTTAAAGAGGAAATGTGTATCGAAAGTTACCATACTCTCGTTGTTGCCTTGGAGTTTCTGCAGGAATGAGATGACTTACCAGGCAATGTAAAGCCAACGGCTGGGAATAGAGCGGATGAGTTGATAGTCATCATTTAGCCCGTGAATAAAATGACTGGCTTGGTGCTTGGATCAGTAGTAATTCGTCACGTGGTTATGCACATTAGGCATAAAGACAATAGTGTCTTGACCTTGGGAGGAGATAATCTTGTAATTTTAGGAGTAGTCTAGCTGTCATTATTACCACCAGGGCCTTCCATTGACGTCCGCCCTCATCTCCAACACTGTTAACAGCAACGCTCCTGACCCCGTTACTAAAGAATCACCGGACTGACTGAGCTCACGTGGATGGCTAATGACGTAATCAGAAGTGGAGGAGAGGCTTCCGAGCACAGGAGCAAGCACTGAAAATAGCAAGCACGCTCTCCAGCTCAGGAGCCAGCCAGTTTTGTTACAGCGTGTGCTGTAGTTCCGTGACTTAAGTGCAATTATCTCGCATCCTCTTATTTACTGCAGTGAGCGCTTTGTGCTGAGCATGCTTTTAATTTAGAGAGAAGACTGCCCATCACGTGATTTCTCAGAGTCTACGCTTTTGATGTTGGATAGTTTGTCCTTAGTAATGGTCTAATTATCCCACTGGAGGAGACATTTTGTTTCAAAGGGATTATTCATGGCCTGAAGCTGCCAAGTAATAAAGGAGA
Source organism: Acomys russatus (assembly GCF_903995435.1). Lineage (NCBI taxonomy): Eukaryota > Metazoa > Chordata > Mammalia > Rodentia > Muridae > Acomys > Acomys russatus. The sequence continues at coordinate 56,105,906 of NC_067153.1, forward strand.
TGGTTAAAAGTCTAACTCATCTTGCCTAACTACTAACTAAAAGCCAATTAGTTGGCCTCATTTTGGTGACCACACTGTTGCTATCCTCTTGCAAAGCTGAAGAGGTGGGATCCAGTATATATTCCATTTCAAATGGTTTCTGCAGGCCATAGAAAACCGGGATTCTGCTCCGTGTTTGTCATCTCTTTCCACAACCATTTATTTAGGCTCATGTTTTGTTTTGTTGGTTTTGTTTTGTTTCACTTAAGCCCATAGAAAATTTCTCAACGTTAACAGTGGATGAAGACCCTTAGGATCCTTTTAAAGTAAATTTTGAAATGGTTCCAATACAACCTTCAACAGTTGATTTATTACTTTTGTTTGGTCTTAACGCCCCCTAGTAGTGTCATTAAATTTTCTCTCTTTCTAAGTAAGAGTAATGTTTCCTCGGTGAGCTCACTGTGCCTTGATGAGTTGGAAGTTCCTACTTTGTGGGAAGTGTGTCTAAGCACTATTCTTCCAGATTTTGAACTTAACAGGGAAGAAACTTCGTGTGTGTGTGTGTGTGTGTGTGTGTGTGTGTGTGTGTGTGTGTGTGTGGCCTGCTTGCATGTCTGTGCACCAAGCAATTGCCTGGTGCACAAGAAGGCCAGAAGGCCTTGTTGGGTTCTCGGAGGCTGGAGTTACAGACCGTTGTAAGCTACCTACCATATGGATGATGGGAATCGAATCTGGGCCTCTGGAAGAGCAGCCAGTGCTTTCAAATGCTGAGCCATCTCTCCAACTAGGAAAGACTCTTCCTGGTGTCAGGATGTAGCGTATGTCTTCCTTTCCTTCCTGTATCTGCCGCCCCCCGCCCCCCCTCACATTGTAACACAAGATTCCAACATGAGATTTAAGGAAGAAGCCAACTCCCTAGACGAACTAGAAGTGTCTGCACCAAAAATCCAGGGCAGGCAAAACACCAGAAAAGGGGAGAGCTGGAAACAACACAGGGCCAAGTAAGCTACTCCGAGTGCCTCACAGAAGACTAGAGCCTGCCCATGTGGGCTTCGAACTTGTTCCTTGCTGGCCTGAGTGAATGGGCTTCCTGACCTCAGTCGGCCTTCTGTGCTTGTGTAACCTCAGAGCCAGTCAGCATTCAAAGTGTTTCTCTTCTCTTTCCCTGGGTGATACAAAAATAACTAATTGCTATTTATAAGAGAGCTCGGGTAATGAGGAAGTTACCTCTCAATAAGATCAAATCACTGCATGCTTCCTTACAAATATAGTATTCGGAGGCTTTGTAGACTGCATCTCGGAGGGGCCAACCTGACTGCCATTATGCGGCAAATTATAACATGAAATTAACATGGCTTCAGTGTTAGTCAAGTGTTAGGCACAGCTCACTAGGCAGCACGCCATGCCCTCCATTAGCGATATCTTTTGATATTTGCCTTTATCCCTGAGAGAAGAGAAAATTCTTTCTCATAGCAGTGTTGTGATATAAGCCAGATATGCTTGACTAAACAAACAGTTCTGGGTTCATTTTCATTGAAAGTTTGTGTCTCTTTAACTCCCATTTGCTTAATTTTTAAACCTTGTTTTGGCTCATTTCTCAGTGTCTTCCCCTCCCTCTCAGAAAACTGTTGTTTTAAAAAAAAAAAAAACTTGAATTTTCTGGCTATGTCTTTTGTATGTTTTATTAGGCTCCTGGTTAGCTCTGTCTCATTCGCGTCTTATCTGGTGAATGATTCTTGGATTCTTGGATTCACTGGCAAGTTTTAAGTTAATGCTTTATTTGATTGCTGCAAAGTTCTTCAGGTCCTCTTCTTAACAAGCACATAGTCGAAAGTCAACTGTACTGGCAAATGTCACACAGCAGGGTTTTTTTGTGAGAGGATTGTGGCTCACTTGTCTTAGCATGGTGTGAGCATGCCTGTTACAGGCAGGAGGCACAAGCCCCGTGCACAAGGGCACCTGTTTGTGAGCATGAACTGAGGTCTAGCCGCATCACAGACTGAGAGAGCTTTGCAGCATCTAAGTACATCCATACAAACCCTTTTCTTCTTCCTTTTGGATAGTTGGCTTGCTGTGATAGGAAAACATTTGTAGCCAGAAAGACTTGGGTTAAAAGTCCAACTCTCCCCTTTCATGACCTGAGGTGAGTGTGAAACCCAGGCCTTCTGACACTGAGGTCAAACACCAGAGCCAGTGGGGCCTCTTACCCTGAAAGCCACTCAGGTATCTGCTTTGGGCCAAGTGAGTTCATAAGCACCATTTCTATTTTAAATCCTTTAATAAAATTGTAGCTCAATCTCATCTCCTTAGTCCATTTTCAGATAAAATAATAATTATTCATAACACCAGAATTAGACAGGTGTCAAGACCACTGCTTCTAAGAGCCTGCCAGCTCTGGCAAGTAGCAGGAGCTCTCTCGGCTGTTTCCGGAGGAGACTTAGCTTTAGCCAAGGCAGAGAGAACAGATCCTAGGAAAGGCCTTGAAAGCCTACATCACTTGTGTCATTGAGTTGAAAAACACTTTATTCATCCAGGTTTTACTTTGGAGATGAAGAATTGGAATCTGGTTTGCTTCCCAGTTGGATTCCTTCTATTATACCATGGGGAGTTATTTTGAGTCAACCAGAAAATCTGCAAGGACATCAAAATGATGCTCTCTCTCTCTCTCCCTCCGACCTCAGTAATGACAGGTTGAGGTTTTAGGGAGCTTGGGAGCTAACCCTCAAAGCAGCTGCAGGGCCTGGGAGTCCATGATACATGTTTTAAGTTCTCCAAATAAAAGGGCCTGATAAAGAACTTCTCCTCACAGTAACCAGAGCAGCTTGCGGCTCTCCTGTGACACTATGGCTCCTGAGACCTCGAACATGGGCTGGGCTCCTTTGAAGCATCTGCTCTGAGCCCCAGGATGGATGTCAGAGAGCACCTGGCCCCTGCTTTATTTCCAGCTTTCCTTTTATGTGACATGAGACAAATTTCAAAGTTATTTTTGGTTCCTATGTCCTCACACATTCCATTTTTAGTACAGTTGCAGAATCTCGATGCTGTTAGCGTCAAATAGCATCTGACCACTGGATACCTCTTTCAGTGCTGCCACTTTCATCCCAGCCGACATCTTGTCTTCTCTGGAAGACTGGAGATGCATCAGCTTGGCAATGGTCCGGATGCGTTTTCAAAACTTGATCATCACGGCACTTGTGAGTTAATGGCCCTTTAAGAGGCAGAGCCTTGTGAGAAGGACTTAGCCTTAACCAGGGAGGAGTTGTGGGACCTCAGCCGCTCTGGCTTCTTGTTTTCAGATTCAACTCTTTCTTCTCTTGCATTTGTGACACCTCCTCCCATTGTGACCCCCACCAGGGGCAAAAACAATCAGACTGCCCAATTTTGAGTTTTGAGCTTCCACTCAATTTTAAGTTGAGCTGTTTTCCTTACAAAGCTAGTCTGCTTCCCTTCTTTAGTTATATGCCACCTCAAAACTAACCCACAGCGGCTCATGAATAAGCCACCTACTACCTTCCCCTTTCTTTACACAGTCTCAGAGTTTGTTAGCTTGCTTCCATAATGAAGGTGGCCCTCGTTTGACAACCTTAGTTTGTTCCTAAATAACAAGCAGTTATATAAAAACCATTCCATCCCTTCATTCATGTTTTGAGATGGTCTCAGAGAGTCAAAGCCAGCCTTGAACTCTCTATACAGCCCAAGAAGACAACTTTGAACTTCTCTGGTCCTCCTGCTTCCTCCTCCTGAGGGCTGGGATTCCAGGTATGTGTTATCATTCTCAGTCTGATGTAGTTTTGGGGATTGAGCCTAGGGCTACATGAATGCCGTGTAAACATCCTGCTGGCTGAAATACATCCCTAGTCCAGTTTTTGTCACCTCTGATGGGCACAAAAAGTGATATATTTCATCCCAACTGGAGATATTTAGAAACATTTTATAGTTAGAAATTGCTTTAATTGGAGTTTTCGATTTTCATTATAGTGTATGAATAACAGCAAATTAGAGACAAAATGGTTTTTGTATGAAATGGAGGTTAATGACATTGACCAATAGGAGGTGGAAAGACTGGAAGTGTTGGTTGGTGGAGGAATATAGAAGACAGCTGTTTGTAAGGTATATTCTGCTTTCTGTATCAATGCTTGCTTGCTGACTGATGTTTTAAACACTGGAGAATGATGGTTTATTTGCACCCAGGCTGCACTTAAAATTTTCAAGACTAGCAGAAAGCCAGTGTAAGTCCACATAACAGCCAAGCAGGAGAGCATTTGGATAGGTGTAAAATTTCTGTGCACGGAGAATAAAAAGTAACCAAAATTGTCACCTTTTGTCATTGACCATGCTTAGGCAAATAAAAAACTTTTAGTTTACCCAAATGTGACCCTCGGTTCAAATTTGTCCCAAAATTTGAGAGCTAAGAACTGATTACTAAAAGCTGATGGGGAAATTATGTTTTTCATAAAACTACAATGTCAAAGTATCAGCTCTTGTATTTATTTAATTTATGTGTTTTGAGAGTTTAAGTATCAGCCTCTTTCTCTCTCTCTCTGTCTCTCTCTCTCTCTCTCTCTCTCTCTCTCTCTCTCTCTCTCTCTCTCTCTCTCTCTCTCTCTCTCTCTCTGTGTGTGTGTGTGTGTGTGTGTGTGTGTGTGTTGTAAAAACCTGTGTAAAATTCCCTGTGGATATTGAAGGACAATTTTCAATTTTGGTATCAAAAGCAGAGTTAATGAAAAACAACTGCCTTCTTTTCCAGAAGTGCAGCCTCTCCACCTATCAGCTTTAACACCAGGACTTATGCTTTGTTTCGTATTGCAGAAACATTGGAAAAGGTCAAGACATGATGCCTTGGAAATCCTTTTCTAGGTTGGGCTGTCTTATTGTGAAACAATTGATTGTAAAGTTGATGGAATAAGCAACCATTGCTGTATCATGCCCACCAATGATGTGCATCAGGAACTTGAACAAAAAGCAGTAGGTACGTGTTGTCTCAACTTTGTGGTAGCTGAGCACTCTCCTGTAAGGTTGGCAGGGCTTGAGGGAACTGACGAATGACAATGATTTACACAGTCAAACACTGCAATCTTTTGGAGGCGCCCTTACTCCTTCACAGATTGCATGTAGGCCAAGGAGGTTGAAAAGCTCAGCTCAGTAGACACCTGTGGTCTCCCTGGGCTTCTGCAAGCGCAGTGGTTGCCGTCCTGGCTGGATCATCGCAGAAGGAATGTCCAAGTGCAGGAGAACTGGATGGAAGCCACACAGCCTTTCCTGAACCTGCCACAAAAGCCACAGACTGTCACTTTCCCCTTATCTTATTGGTTGATGGAGAAATCATAAACCCTATCACCCCAAACAGGAGTGTCAGAAATCTGTAGCCATTCATTTAAATCTCTGCTTTTGCCACATTAAAGATCAGTGACTTGTCCACAGTAGGAGGTACTAGGGGACCTTTTCTTCCGGAGTGCAATTGTGGGAAGAGATTGTTTCTGCTTTGAGCAACTGTGATGGCAGCTCTGTGCTCACTGGAATCAGAGCAATGGGCATTTTTGTGTTAGCCAGGTTTTGTTATTAAAACAAACACACACAGACGATAAATCAACTTGACAAATAGAAGAGATTTACTTTGGTCCACGATTTTGAAGGTACAGTCATCAGCTGGATCCATCACTCTCAAGGCTCTGGCGGTGGGGAGTAGTGAGGAGTTATGGCCGAGAAGGGTTGCTCAACCTAGAGAGAGAAGAGAGAGGCGAAGGGTTGAGGCCGTGAGGGATCCCTTGAAGGCAATTACTTAAGGATTCCTCCCAAGTTCCACCTCTATAGTTCCTCTGCCTCCTTTGAGCACCAGGGCTGGGCCAAACCTCCACTACGCAGATATTTCTCCCAAAACTGATACACTGATGTATGTTGTTATGCAGCTTTTTGTTTGCTTGTTTGTTTGTTTTTGGTTTTTCAAGACAGGGTCTCTCTGTGTTAGCCCTGGCTGTCCTAGACTCACTTTGTAGACCAGGCTGGCCTCGAACTCACAGAGATCCGCCTGCCTCTGCTTCCCAAGTGCTGGGATTAAAGGCATGTGCCACCACGCCCCGCTTGTGGCATATTTTTTTTTTAAAAGGAAGGCTCCTCACATGTGAACAACTAAAATCTCTTGCAGGTGATGTTGATGGGAGGTTGGTCGGTGTGCACAAAGAGGAAGAGTCTAAGAGGAAAGATGTAAAAACAGTCAAAGCCATGGACAGAAAGGACATGCCTGTCCCAGGAAGGATGACATTTCCAACACATCGGCTCAGCTTTATGTACATGCTGTGGTGCCCACATTAACATTGTACTTCTATAAAGAAAATAACGGAGATGAATTATTTTCTATTGTAAAGTTTGGGAGCAGCACAATCGAAGTATAGCTATACAATTTTTATCTCTTTCATTCCACATCTTTTAATCTCTCATTTTAACACTAGAAGCATTGAGTTTTACCAAAAAAAAAAAAAAATATGCATTTGGAATAAAGTTAGAGCAGAGCCTGCTTGTGGTGAAGGAGCCATTTTATTTGTTATATTCGATGTCACTGGCTGAGTTTTTTCCCCCTTAAAATATAAACTAAAATGTAATAAAATTACATGAAAAAATGAAGTGGAAAAAGGAATCTAAAACACAACTCAGCATTTTTATTAGATTTTACAGTTACAAAATGACTTCGTCAGATTGCTTGAAGTTTTTTTAAATGCTCACTTCCATCTCTGAACTTATCTCAGGTTAGTAGCAAACAATTGCTGGACCACCTCCCATTGACGAAGACCCTGTGAGCAACAGCATCCTACCAAAGTAGGTTTAATAGAGAGGCGATGTCCATTTTCCCACCTCATCTATCAAAACACAGTTGTTAGCAAACACAATTCAAACACACTTGTTTCCAGTTCTTTCCTTTCTTCATCAGGGGTAGATACACTCACCTTTTAATGCACAGGGTTGAAGAGTCTCCAGTCATCTGGGGCTTGGATGGCACATGGCTGGTTATTCAGTCACAGCTGGAATTCAAGGGTAGGGATAATCCAAGGGGGCTTGACCAACAGGCACAGGCATGCGCAGTAGCTTCCTAGTGTCTAGGCAGCCAGGTCCTTCACGCCACTGCACCTTGGATTGCCATAAAAGACAAAGAGAATCTGCACGGATTGGAAAGTAAGGGGTGGCCGTATTTGTGTTTGCCAGAAGAGTACTCTAAAAATACCACATGTCCGTGGAAAATTGAGTGTAGCTTAAGAGTTTTTCTTTGCATAGATTGGTTGAATTCCTGCTAGGGTTTTGTGGTACACTATATGGTACATGGGTACTTTCCAAGCTGCTTTTCCAAGTGGGAAAAAGAGGAGTGGAGTTTCAATTTCTTCAGGAAGAATGTGCCAAGGTTGGCAGCATGGAGTTGGCATCACATTTTCCAAACTTCCTTCAAAGAGTCGCAACTTTTTTCTTTTTTTTTTTAAATTCTGATTTTCATCCTTCAATAGACAGTTTTTCAGAGTAAGATGTTTGGTGAGAAAAGTGTGGTAGGTCTTCCCAGCTGAAACAAGTAGGTTTTCAGCTCTGTAAATGGCTTTGTTCCTTTAAGCAGCCGATAGCCCTGGTTGTACATTGAAAACATCTGGGGGATTTTGGAAGGCACTGATATTTGAGTCTCATTTTCATCTGGAATTCATTGTTCTGACGGTACCTGAGCATAGATTTTATTTTTATACATCACCTTATAACTCTACTATTCATCGTGGCTGAAAAACCACTCCGAGAAGCTCAGGGCTACAACTATGAAACAGTCAATACAGTTGAGATTTAACCACATTTTCATCACGTCTCGGGACAATATTGCTCCAATAGTGGAGGAAAGCAATATCTATGCTAAATCCCCTTACTGTTGCCATGTATATATAATATGCAACGATCTGAGATATAAAGCATGGCAAATGATTCAGGGAACAATGTTATGAAATAGTGATATAATCTCTGTTTGTTTTCATATCATTAAACCAGCCTAGATATTATTTGATATTTTTTAGAGTTATAGATACTGATATATGAACTTATATCATTTAAAAATAGTATTTTGTTTATTTTTATTTTCACTTTTTATTTCTTTATTGAAAATAATCTTTTTCTACAACATAATTTGATCACATTTCTCCCCCTCATCTCCTCCTAGGCCCTCCCCACCTCCTCTCCCTTCCAACTCTATTCCTTCCTTCTCTCTGTCTTTAGAAAACAAACAGATAGAGCCGGGCGTAGTGGCGCACGCCTTTAATCCCAGCACTCGGGAGGCAGAGGCAGGTGGATCGCTGTGAGTTCAAGGCCAGCCTGGTCTACAAAGTGAGTCCAGGATGGCCAAGGCTACACAGAGAAACCCTGTCTCGAAAAACAAAACAAAACAAAACAAAAAAAAAGAAAGAAAGAAAGAAAGAAAACAAACAGTTAACAAAACAATGACATCAAAAAAGGCTAAAAAGAGGGGAGGGAAGCACAGGAAACACATACACATGCGGACAGACAGATACACAAACATACACGCGCACACAGATAGACACACACACACAAATACACACATACACACACACACACACACACACACACACACACCGTAAAAACACTAAATTGGAAAACATAATATACAAGCAAAGGACCAGTAAGGTTTAAAAAAAAAAAAAAGTTCAAAAAAGCATTATGAGCCAAAAATAATCTCCAAAAATACCACTGAGTTCATTTTGTGTTGTCATGGCACCTGCCCTTAACTATGGTTTTATACCAAGTAAGATTCCCTTGGAGAGGCTAACTTTTCCTTGAAAGTGATTGTCAGTTGCAGATTGCTTCTTCATTGAGGAATGGAAGCTGGGATCCATATCCCCCTCTCAGCACTGGGACTGTCTCTGGGCATATGTTGGGGTGCAGTGATATGTTTGAAGTATTTATAAAGTATAAACAATGAGCTCATTTATGCATGGGGCCTAGAACAGTCCATTGCTAGAGATGGTCAAATGGTGGTTACTCTGCAGCAGGGAAGAAGTATGGGTTTGCTCAAGGGTACAAAGTTTCAATAAGCAGGAAGAACAATGTTAGTGTTCTATGGTGCCCTGTGGTGACAAGGTGACTTAAGGAATGCTACAGCATGGTAGGTCGCAACATTGCTACGACTGCAATGTGCACACTACAAAGGTAATACACGCAAGATGATGGGTAGGTCACAAACATGGCATTTTTTTATGACAGGTCAAGTCGTTAGATGTAAATTGTCATAGGTATTTGAAAACGCTAGAACTTATTTGGTCAGAGCATACAGTTCACCTGGAGCAGAGATATCAGCACAGGTTTGAAAGCCCTTACTCCATCTCTCACTCAATCCACATTGGGAACATAACCACAGCCTGGCCCACTCAGTGGTATCTGCGGACAGTGTACAAAACCACCTTCCTAAACCTGTGTCTTACATGTGTAGCCAGGCCATTGTAATCCAGTTGTTATAAAAAGAAAAGGTGTTATAATTTGTATGTTGGCGTAGGGCAGAGGACATAAAGATTTCACTAAGTTCTGCTACTAATGAAATTGGAGCGTTGTCTCACAGGTAGTTAACACGTGTTACCATCCAGGCATGGTTGGTTCTCTGTTGCCAGTTAGTGAGTGCATTCATAAATGCTTCAACGATCCAGTTACAAAGAACTAGCATCCATGTACATCCAGAGAACAAGATGGAAGCACTCCAGAGAAATATAGGAAAGAAAGCCAGGAGGGTACTGTTCTATTTTCTAGGAGTCTAATTCAGTATTTTTTTTAAGATTTAAAAGAATTATTCAGAATAAAACTCTTCAGCTATTATAACAGATTATCAATACTCTAAAAGTTATTTCAGTAACATTAAAATATACATATTTTTATTTTCTAGTTCATGTTTCCTATTATAAAGTAAATTCTTCTCCAAAGTGGTCTGTTCTGGGTAGATTTTTTTTTAATCCTTCAATTTCAGGGTTTAGTCTTCGAATTATTATTATTTTTTTGTTCCAGAAGACAATTAGTTTAAGAACATGTTATTCCTTCATTGGTATTCTATAACAAGTTCTCTGGCTTATTGTTCTGTAGAATCTGAGTAATACAATTGAGTGATTTGTTAAAAGCAATTGGGTCCAATTATCGTCTTAATTCTTACCAGTTGGACTCATTTACTTAATACCAGAAAGATCCTAACTACTTGCATCTAGCCATTAGGAAACTAGATATTTTTGGCATTGCCACAAAAATAGGAGCAATATTTTTAAAGCAGAGATGTAGCACTGGGACCAGAACTCAAAATGCTGATAATAAAAGATGCTCAGTAGTGTGGCAAAGTAAACTGATTAGATTCTTGCTTCTTCACATGCAGGCACACACGTTCACACACATGCACACAAGTGAGTGGACAGAAAGGAGAAAACATGGTTTAGCTCAAAAGAACCATCAAAATTCCAGCCAGCAGAAGGGCACCAAGAAGGGCACAGGTATATTTGATCCCGTTCCAGTTTAAATAGTAGAGTTTATTAGTTGCAAGAACACAGGTGATTCCTCTCTTCACACATAGAATAAGAATGCCAGGAGCCAGTCAGAGCTTTCCCACTCCTAACAGTCTGAGAGCTGCTGTGCCATGGGCAGGTGGGCAGCATTCAAGTGACCGGTGCCTGACCCAGTTGTCATCAGAGAAAAGCCAATGCAGAGACCACCCAGCTAATGCTGGGCAGAGTTTGGGGAATCCTGCAGAAGAGGGGAAGGGAAGATTGTGGGAGCTAGAGCGGTCAAGGACCCCAAAAGAACGCGACCCACAGACTCAACTAAGCAGGGCTCATGGGGGCTCACAGAAATGGAAGTGACAATCAAGGGACCCTGTAAAGGCCTGAGCTAGGTCCTCTGCATGTACATTATGGATGTGTAGTTTGCTGTTATTGTGGGAATCCTAACGTGTGTGTGTGTGTGTGTGTGTGTGTGTGTGTGTGTGTGTGTCTTTTGCCTGCTTGTGGGACCCTTTTCCTCCTGCTAGGTTGTCTCTTCTGGTCTTGATATGAGGGTTTGTGCCTAGTCTTATTCTAACTTGTTAGTTCATGTTTGCTGGATATCCCTGGGAGGCTTGCTCTTTTGTTTTTTATTTTAAGGAAAAAGAGAGGAGGAGTGGATATGGGGGAGAGGCAAAATTGGATTTGGAGGAGTGGAGGGTGGGCAGACTCCCTGCATGCAGGAAGTAGTGCATGATAGAAAAGTAAAATATAAATAAATAAATAAACAAACAAAAACAACGTTCTTATACAAAGAGGAAATAAAGGCCCTCACAGAAATAGGCATTCAAATGAAGATACCAGCTGCTTTAGGCTTCAACTCCAAAGCCCTTGCCCACTTTGATCTGTGCTAAAGACCTACGTTGATCTGGTCTCTGAATGGATGTTATGCAACAGAGAGCCCTGGTTTTGAATCCAGAACCCAGGAGAAATCCAGAAACAGCTCAACTTGTTGAGATTTGACACTCCAGCAGCCTCTTTAAATATTTGTTCCTCTTCCCTCCTTCTTGCTTCCCTCCTCCTCCCTGTCTCCCTCCTCCTCCTTGTCTTCCTCCTCCTCCTCCCTGTCTCCCTCCTCCTCCTTGTCTCCCTCCTCCCCCTCCTTGTCTCCCTCCTCCCCCTCCTTGTCTCCCCTCCTCCTCCTCCTTGTCTCCCTCCTCCTCCTTGTCTCCTCCTTGTCTCCCTTCTCCTCCTCTTTTTCTTCCTCCCCCTGTCTTCCTCCTCCTCTTTCTCTTCTTTCTCATCTTTCTTCTTCTCCCCCACCCCCTTTGCCTCTGTCTCTTTTTGTCACCCACTCCCTGCTTCTTCCTTGTAAGAATACAGTCTTTATCTTTTTCTACAATTATTTTCTAGCAAAGGTCTCAAAGGTGTGTAAATGAATGAACAGCAAACTCAGTGCTAAAAAACTCAAACTGTTGCCTCAAATATTAATTAAATCAGAAACTGAATCACATCATGCCATAGTACATTAGTTGTTTATCCCTCAAAATGTGCATAAGCTTGAGGAAACCATGGAAACTGCCAAGAATGCTAGCCTAGAGAAAGCACATTTTTGAGAAATGCCAGAGAGATGTTTATATAAGATTTGGGTGCTAGAGTCACCTTAAATGATGCTGTCCTTGCTTTATAAAAATGGGCAGAAGGCCATAAATGTGTTAGCTGGAGAGCTCTGAACTCTTTGTTTGATCAAGTGTGCCATGTAGGCAAAACCATCTGTAGAATTATACGAGAATGTATGGTGGAAAGAAGGAATGAGTGTACGAAGGTGTGAGTGGGAAGAAAGAATGAGTGTAAAGAGGTGTGAATGGTAAGATGGCGTGATGTCCCTGCCATCCTTAAAGACAGCATGGCCTCTGTCTGTAGCTGAAGACCCACAGCTACCCATCTGGCACTTTGTTCACAGCTGTTTGTTAGGCGAGGGTGACCTGCTGTCTGCTAACCCTAGAGTGGTCACTACCCCTTCCTGTTGATGCCTCCCAGTGTGCTTCTGGGTTAGATCACATGACGGATCGTGCTGCTGTTTGGCCAGCACCTCAATGACCTATGTATGTTAACATGGTTGCCAGTATGTGTGTGGTCTTTGAGAGGTAAGGACCTTGGGACATAGGACGTGCAGGGAGTTAAGTCATTAGGAGCTTGCTCTTAAAGATGACAATAGGATTTTTTGCTTTCCTCTTTATTTCCATCATCTTTGGTGCCAGGAAAAGAACTGGACTGTTCCACCACTCCTTCCTCCAATTATGTTCCACCGCTCCCCCACAGCACATAGTTGAAGGGTCAAGTGGTCCCAGGTTCAAGCCTCTGAAAGAAAGCTTCTGGAAGAAAGTGTGAGCTCCTCACTGCAAGTTGTCCTTTTACCTCCACACATGAACCTGACGCATACACAAGCAGATACAGGAATAAGTATTTAAAAAGTATCTTCCAACAGAATTAGAGACTATGTTTCCAATTTTAGGATCACTTTTATTCATAACTACACCAGCCTTCAGGGAAAACATTCTCCTTTCGGGGACTTGTAACCTGGCCAGAGAATCAAGGGACAAGCACAACTGAAAACCAAGGAGAAACTCGGGGAGACAGGGAAGGAGGCTTGATTGTGGCTTCCAGGCAGATTCCGTTTAGGAACCAGCCAAGTCAACAGCCCTGGTGTTTCTGTGCCTGGTGACCCTCTGTGCCTGCGTACCCTAGCCTGACTTTGTAGCAACAAGTTAACGGCTTGCCTGCCTGCCTCTGCTGTTTCTGCCATCTCGAAGGCACCACTTGCTTGCTTCCACCTTCAGTCCACAGCTCTCCCCTCCTGCCTGTTCTTTCTCCACCGCTCTACTGTTTTCATGCCATGCTTCATCGGATGTTGTTTAGCTATTTCTGATTTTTTTTGCTGTCTATTAGCCCACACTGCATTTCCCACATTGTGTCTGCGGTTCAGATATTTTCTTAAACACAGCTAATTTTCTAAAAATTGTCAATATGTTTATATATGGATATCTTGTATCATGAGAACATGAGTAATACATAGGCAACAAAATATAGCTAACAATTATTTAGAATTATTTAGAATTTAGAATTTAAGCTCTTTCTATACAGTTTACTTGAAGTCACTTAGTTTCCTTAATCTACCCAGTCCCAGGTGTTCGTATTTTATCCATTTAATCCACAAGGCAACAAAAGGCCAAGGGTTTAAATGAATTGTCTAATTACATATTCAGGCAAGATTGAAACGCAACATTTGACTCTAAAATGCATGCCCTTAACATTACAGCATAAGGCTCCAAAAACACTTGTATATCAACTGTCTGCAGACCACAAGAACTTACAGACAGAGGCAGAGGATAAAATTCCATGAAAAAAATGGCAACAAGTCAGAACACAGAAAAAACCCCACAGGTAAAAAGACAAGAAAATTATAATAAGTATGAATGCAATAGATGAAACTACATTTATGTCATTAATGTCTTCAGTTCAAATGGAGGTTTTGAGTTCTCTTGAAATAAGCAATGGCATAGACATTTTCCTTCCATCTAAAGTAATGAGTTTAGCTATGTTTTTTAATGACTATTAAAAATAGAAAGTATGACACATTGTATATACATTTTTCCCTCTAATTGCTATCTTGCAAAGGAAAAGTGTTGAATAGGTAATTCAAAATTTCATAGAACTGAAATTTATTCTGAAAAGTTATTTCACACAATTATGATTAACTTTTCTATGATGTGTGTGTGTGTGTGTGTGTGTGTGTGTGTGTGTGTGTGTGTATGTGTGTGTGTCCATGTGCCCACGTGCATGTGTCTACATTCTTCTGCACCAGGAAGAAGACACCTATCATTTGTCTAAGACAGTTTATGGTCAGTGGCAATAAATGGTGACTGGATTTACGAAGGTCAGGTGCAAACAGAACAAGGGTATAAATTTTAATAATGACTCAGCAGGAAATGTTGCGTGCTTGTGCAAGCCTTACGACCCGAGTTCCATCTTCAGGATGCCCAGTGGAACTCCCACGGTTGTCTTCTGATATCCACACACGCACTGACCACACATGTGCTTACACTCACCCAGGCATCATACACGTACAATGATGATAGGAAAAGAAATGCTTGAAAAATCCTAATGGCAGGAAAATTAATTCTCATAGCAGCGTGTGTTTTATACACTCAGACTAGCAAATGGGACAAACAGCAACCTAGAATGCACATTTAAAGTGGCAGTCATACTAAACAGAGAATTCTCAACAGAGGAATTTCAAATGGCTGAGAAACACTTAAAGAAATGTTCAACCTCCTTAGTCATCAGGGAAATGCAAATCAAAACAACTCTGAGATTCCATCTTACACCCATCAGAATGGCTAAGATCAAAAATTCAAGTGACACCACATGCTGGCGAGGATGTGGGGAGAGAGGAACACTCCTTCATTGCTGGTGGGAATGCAAACTAGTACAGCCACTTTGGAAATCTATCTGGTGCTATCTCAGAAAACTGGAAATAGGGCTTCCTCAAGACCCAGCTATCCCACTCCTTGGAATATACCCAGAAGATGCTCTACCACACAACAAGAATTGCTCAACCATGTTCATAGCAGCCTTATTCATAATAGCCAGATCATGGAAACAGCCTAATTGTCCCTCAGTAGAAGAATGAATAAAGAAACTGTGGTACATATACACTATGGAATACTACTCAGCTAGTAAACACAAGGAATTCCCGAAATTTGTGGACAAATGGATTGAGCTAGAAATGATCATAATGAGTGAGTTAACCCAGAAACAGAAAGAGTCAAATGGTATATACTCACTTATATCTGGACACTAGCCCAAGGGGCATGTCCCATGAAAGTCTTCATCTACCAGGAAACTGGGACAGAGGGGAGGACATCCTATTGGGACTCTAGATGAGAGAAGCATAGGAGAATGGCAAAGGAGAAGGATCCAGAGGGTCCTAGAAACCTATAAGAAGAACATTATGATAGGCAGATTTGGGCCCAGGGGTCCCGCTCAAACTATGGCACCAGCCAAGGACAATACAGGCAGTAAACTTTAAACCCCTACCCAGATCAATAGACAGGACACTCTCCACAGATGAGTGGAGAGTGGGGACTGACTTTCACACGAACTCTGGTGCCCCATATTTGACCACGTCCCCTGGATGGGAAGACCTGGTGGCACTCAGAGGAAGGACAGCAGGTTACCAAGAAGAGACTTGATACCCTATGAGCATATACAGGGGGAGGAAGTCCCCCTTAGTCACAGTCATAGGGGAGGGGAGTAAGGGAAAAATAGGAGGAAGGGAGGAATGGGAGGATACAAGGGATGGGATAACCACTGAGATGTAATATGAATAAATTAATAAAACATTTTAAAAAGGACATGTGGAAAATAATAATAAAATAAAGTGACAGTCATCCTAGCTCTAGTAAAGGTGTTAAAACTGGAATTAAGAAGAGGGGAGGAGTGAGGACAACTGTCTTCCTTTAGAACGTAATAAATAATCATGATGATAATTAGGTTCTTCAAATTGAAAATAAGTCATCAGCGAACTTCGTATAACAGCTCAGAAACAAAGTATCCAAGAATTGTAAAAGAGTGCACATCCTTTAGTTTTGCTGTCGTTGAGCCCTGTGTGTGCAATAGAGAGACAGCTGTTGTTTGTGTTTCCAGCTTTCTTTCTCAGAGTCCTCACAGAAAATGGCCCATGGGTACTGATGTTTCTTTCTTCCTGTGTCTTTTTACCACCCTGCCTCAAGAGGCCTCCATTCCTTGAAACACTGTCTGACTCCAACAAAGTCTTGGTCGGGCCAAAGTGTAACAGCTCCACGTCTGTAGCGGGGAGGCTCCCTGCCTCAAAGGAGCCTTCCAGGAAGCATTTCTTACTACAAGAAAGCTGCTTCCACCAAAGCCAAGGTTTCAATTTTGTCTTCTGTTTCTAGAAATTTAATATTTACTTGAAGGGCATTTCAGAAGTGTAGAATTTCCACTGTGACTCAGGCAGACACCGATTTGTCTGGTTCAAATGTGAAGACATGATTTAATTTCAGAGAACTTGGTGACATTTCCAGTGTGCCGATCAAAGGAAAAGGATGTTTATGAGGCAGAAAACACATGGCACGGAGAGAGCAGTTTGTGGTTTACTGGACACTGTGTGAAACCCAGGTATTTATGCTTGCTTGGGTATCTATACCTGCTAGACATGGAGCTGACACAGGGGCAGCATTCCAAGCTAAACTGATGTGTGTGGCATCTAAACACAAGGGGTGGTTACTATCAGGGACTTATGCTCAAGGCTTTATCTCACAGAGTGTTTAGGTTTTAATGGTAACTGACAAAGAAGTGCTTCTCAGCCATTAGTGTTTTCCTCCTTTGAGAATTCTCTATTTAGATCTGTGCCCCATTTTAAAAATTGGGTTGTGTGTTTCCTGGAAGTCTAGTGTTTTGAGGTTTTTTATTTAGTTTATATATTAGCCCTTTCTTTATTGGATGTATGTACAGTTGGTAAAAAGCTTTTCCAATTCTGTAGTCTGCCACTTTGTCAGAATCCTGGTGTCCTTTGCCATGCAGAAGCTTCTCCGTTTCATGAGGCCACATTTATTAATTGTTGTTCTTAGTGGCTGAGCTGCTGGTGCTCTGTTCAGAAAGTCTTTTCCTGTGCCAATGAGCTCAAGACTATTTCCCACTTTCTTTCCTAACATATTCAGAGTATGTGGCCTTGTGTTGAGATCAGCAGCCATGAAGTGGAGCCAGCCTGAGCCTAGAATACAAGGCATGTGTGTCGTAGAGGACAGAGCCCCGGAAGTGACCAAAGCCTGTTGGACGATCCCAGAAGACCATGAGTGAGTTCCAGATTTTGGACACAGAGTAATACATTGTTAGAGTTTGGTTTTGCTTTGATTTGATGTGGCTATGCCCTAGTTCTTCCCTCTCGTATAGCCATCGTGGAACTGTGGTTCCCCAGCAAGCTGGGAACTGATTGTACCTCAAGGTCCAACTATATCACTCTTAGGCTTATACCCCAAGGATGCTTCATCCTATCACTGAGATGTTTGGTTTTAAATGCTACTCCACTCATAACAACAAGAAATTGAAAACATCCTAGACATTTACCAACAGATGAATGGATAAAGAAAATATGATACATTTACACAATGGAATATTACTCAACTATTTAAAAATTGAAATCATACAACATATCTATTTGGTTCACTACTCCATCTATCAGTTAAATGGTTTTTTTTGGTGTTTCCTTTTTGAAGTCATGTATATATTTTATCTATTAATTCCTTGTCTCATGTTTAATTGACATTTTTTTTTCCATTCTGTGTGCTGTCTCTTCTCTGAGGTAGTTTCCTCCACTGCACACATGCTTTTTAATTGAATGCAAGCACATTGTCAATTCTTGGAATTATTTTCTGTCTATTGGTTTCTTTCTTCAGAAAGCTCTTACCTAAATCTTATCTATATTTCACACTAGAAGTTTCTAGGTTTCAGGTCTGACATTAAGGCCTTGACTGTGCTCATGTTTTTGTCCAACTTTAAACATGTAGTATACAGTTATAACAGATGTTTTAATATTGTTGTTATTGCCATCTAGATAATTATTGGACTTGTCTCTATTGATTTGAAATTCTCATTATTATTTATTATATCTTTTTGTATCTGCAAACTAAATAATTTTGAATAGCGTGGCTCTGTGAATTTTTCTGACATACCCTGGGTACTTTAGTGCTTTCATAATCATTATTGGAATTTGGGGGGGGGGAACCTAGTTATTTACTTAGAAACAACTGAATCCTTTTAAGGAATTCACATTATGTTGTGTCACAAATCTCTGTTCATCAAGCCATTTGTATTTTTGTATTTGATTGCCCATCTGCTTTGTAATGATTTGACCAGTGACCATATATAGTCATATATATGCTTATTTGCATTATACATAGGTACACACAAATGTATATATATGTATGTACATGCATACACACGTGTGTGTGCATGCTAGAAATCAATCTCTTCTGCTAATAGATTACATTCTTTTTTACTCTCCTTAATCTCTCTTCCTAAAAAAATAATAATAATAATAAATAGTTCCTTCCCAGAACATGGCCTTCCACATTGCAATAGGTAGAATAACGGCTGCCAACAAAATGACAGTGTGATGGTGTGCTTGCATTGCCACTTCCTTCCCAAGGCAGGGAAGTTTACAGTCACCCTACCTGGAACCTCAATAGTAGAATGATGCCATCTACCCTGATTACAATGAAGTTTATGAATCCTAGGTACCGGAAAAGTAGAGATGGGCTTTCCCTGTGGTATGTGTTTGCCCATAGTAGGTACATAGATGTCATAAAAGAAAAACAAATCCCTAGAGATCACTCACCATAGACATCATAAGTCTACCCATTTCCTTTATTATTAAAAACATACTTTTGAAGAAGAGTTCTTTTTTTCAGGGTTGAAAGTCCCCCACAGGAGTACTTTCCTAGAAATATCAATCATCTAGCACATTGACTTTTCATTTTAAAAAAATTAATCTTTTTGTCTAAATGCATCCAGTGGGAGGATATTATATTGGCTATTTATATTTCAAAGGAGAAAGGATTGTCATCAATTCCAAATTAGTTAACTTCCATTCCTTTGTCCATGTCAGTTCCAAGGAGTTGATGACTCTATATTGTAATTATTGGAGAAGTAACACCTTAGTTTTACCTAAAATACACTTTAGACAACATGGATTAATTCACCCACTCCAAATTATCTGTTCATCATGAGCCAAGCATATGCTATACCTGATAGTTGTTCAGCCAAAGAGATTTATCATATGAGTAAATAAGGAACCTTATCCACTATACTGAAGATCAGTAGAGCATTTCAATGCGGTGCCAGCAGGCTACCCTGCTACAGTCTGATGCCCAAGGGATTAGGTATCCAGGTGGGAATACTGAATGAAACTTAAAGATGCTAGCTATTGGCACATAATGATGTCCGGGAAGTCAAGCTAAGGCAATGGTCCTCAACCTGCCTCTTTGGGGGTTGAACGTCCCTGTCACAGGAGTCACCTAAGATCCCCAGAAAACACAAATGTGTACATGACATTTTATAACAGTAGCAAAATCACAGTTAAGAAGTATCAATGAAAATAATTTTATGATTGGGGAGTCAACACAACATGAGGAATTGTGTTAAAGGGTTGAAGCATTTGGAAGGTTGAGAACCATTGATCTTCAACTTTCTTTTCCAGATAAATTAATACTTCTTCTCATCAATGACTGTCCTCAATCTAAATGGAAAAGTGGAAAGAAGCTGGAGAATGGAACCAATCTATAGAAAATAGTAAGATCCTTCCAGAAAAGACTATATAAAACCATGGAGTACTTCACTGACAATCACCACCACGGTCATTGCCACCACTAAGCTGTCATTATCCATGCTGACTTTGTCCTGGAGATTATGTAGACTGAAACTTTGTGTCCATAATGGTGCTGTTGACAGTCTTGCTTCCAGTGTCTTGCAGAGCAAGGACAAGATTCAAAATGCCCATCCCCCTCAGAGTATAGTTTCTCTACTTCAGTGAGATTTGTAGAATCTTATATAGTTGGTATGCACTAATGCAGCCATATAGAAATGAGGCATCCATCTGAAAGTGGAAGTTGATCCCACAGGTCGGCAAGGGATGTACCCCAGGCTTTGACAAACAGGGTGGCTGCTGTCTAGAAACTAAACAGACAGTGACTATTAGATCATTTAAAGACTATGACTTTAAAGACTGTATTGCAGAAAGAATCCTGGGAGATTAAGGTGGGTGTGGAGGCTGCTGAGCATGTCTGGAGGTGATGCCTCTGTTTATTGTGTTACCAATGTAAAACCACAGTTGAACACACCTTCTCCAGGAGATTGAAGACAACTCATATTCGCCACCTCAAATACACTGCTTTAACATAAAATTATTTTTTGAGTCAAAGTCAATTGAGAAACAACAGATTCCTTTGCTATTCTTGTATGTCCCTAAAAACAGAACATGTGTCCCATGAACAAAGGGACCCTTCACAGCAGCAAGAAGGAAAAACATATAGAACCAGAATGGAAGTAACAACAAGAATCTACACAAGCCTTTCAAGAGCCATATCTCCCATGAGTCCCTCTGTGCACTTCCTGGTCACTTTCTGCAAATTCACCATACCTAGAAGCCAAAAGCCTTTCATTGGACCAGTCCCTTCACAGTTTACTGCCCTCATTAAAAAAAATGGTTTGTGTCTAAGCCCAGCATGTTGTCACACACCTGTAATCCCAGCACTCACAGAGGCTGAGGCAGGCAGATCTCTGTGAGGTCGAGGCTAGCCCGGTCTATGAAGCAAGTCCAAGACAGCCAAGGCTACACAGAAAAACCCCCCAAAAATAAACAAACAGTCTGTATGGCCCAGAATCTAACTCATTTTTTCTCAATCATCTTCCCAATGCTGCAACCCTTTAACACAGTCCCTCATATGGTGGTGAACCCCAACCATAAAATGACTTTTGTTGCCTCTTCATAACTGTAACTTTGCCACTTCTGTGAACTGTTTTCTGATTGTCCCAGGTGACCACTGTGATAGAGCCACTTGACCTCAGAAAGAGTGGTGACCCACAGGTTGAGAACCACTAATCTAACTGCTCTTTTGAATTTACTTCTTTGGTGAACATAAAAATGCCATTGTCTGTAGAAATTATGCCCTTTACCATGTTGATATCTTGCCTGCTTAATTCACAGCCTCCAGTCACCAAATTTAAAAGGGTAGGGGGCATTTTTTTTCTCTGCAGCCCATTGTATATCCTAGACTTTTTTTTCACACAATTGGTGACATGAGCGGCGAAGAAAACATCTGACTGGCTGGTATAGCATGGGTCTTTCTATGGTCCTTTACTGCCTCTGGAAGTTAAATGATCTTCAGGAAACCTTAGGGACTCTACTTTCCCATTAGCATAATAAAAGAACAATGCTAAAGAAAACTTACAAATGGTCTCACTCTGTGACTAGACGCTGTTGAGAAGCCATACAAACCAGGACCAACTGCTAGTCTGTATACAACACTGGGGCGCGGCAGTTCCAACACTTGCGCATTATAGGCACTACCCACAGATGGATGGAATTTCTTCCACTTCTGGCACTTAGTGTGTCCTTTGGAGCCTGTAATGGCATTACTGATACAGGTTGGGGAAACTCAGCGTATTCTAAATTCCACCAGATGGAAAAGTGGGTAAAATGCCAGAAGCAGAAACAACATCCCTCTTGAGCTGTGGTTAGGAAAAGCAGTAGTAACTCAAGGTCAACCAAGGATACCATCACGGTTTGGTTCACAGGTTGAAAGTTTGGTCCCAGATAGGTGGTGCTGTTGAGGAGAGATTGGAACAAAGGGACACTAACCACATCATGGGTTAATCCTATAAGAAGCTCATTGCCAAATGGGCTATCAGGGGATGTGCCTGTTTGGAGGAAGTACGTCACTGGGGATGAAATTTAAAGGATATTTCTTTTCTTCCCTGTGCTTCCTGTCTAACATAAGGTAACTGGCAACCACTCTCCTTTTTCCACATGCCCCAACCATCAGCATGGTCTGTGTCATCTTAGGCCAAAATAATAGAGCCAGTTACCCAAAGATTGAAAGCTCTCAAGTGATGAGCCAAAATTAAGCCTTTTTGCTTTCCAAATAGTCACCTCAGATATTTTGTGACAACAACTTAATATGCCTAGTGCAGGCATGACAGTCCATTTCATCTTTTGTCTTTCAGAAGTTATGCTTTGGTGCTGCAGAGACTCTTACCCAGTCTGAACGTATCCACTCTTCCTCACCTAATATTCAGGCTAGCAGGTTCTCCCAAAAGACGTGGATGTGTCTACAAGGAATCTAGTTAAGGTTATCAAGCCTTGCTTTCAACAAACAAATAACGGCTATTAAGTTCGCCCAGTATGAAATACTTTATTTAAATATGACCGTAACAAGTTGCATTTGGAGGCTCAGACGCTGTTCAAACAGTTCATTGCCATCTCATTGTCCCAGATGCAGATCTAATTTGCGTAGAAGCAGGCACCAACGTAAACCGTTCAGTGCTGACTTGCTTTCATTTACATAAATGTTCTTTGAGAGGAAAGTATTAAATCAATTTGAACCTGTTTGGGCCTGCATTCAGATAAGGAACAGTGCTGTTTGAGGAAAATCAGTTTTGAAATTTGCAAAAAAAAAAAAAAAAAAAAAAAGGTCATGTGAAATGCATTACTCAATTAAGGAAAGGAATGTATACTTTATTATCGAATGCTATTCCGTCTGCTGCATGGATGTAACTAATTACATTTGACTTGGTATGTGATTTTAACAAAGTTGAAAAGTGAAAATCCCCCAATGCATTCTTCAAGAGCACCTGACCTGAGAGCTGCCCAGTAGGAAGGAGCGCATTTAGCAAGCCTGTGAGGGCGAGATTGAATTTCCCACAGTCCTGCTTAACATGCTTGCATTCAAAAGCAAAGACACTTCACTAAGAATGTAACACAGAGGGAGGAGGACCACATGCAGTATCTTCCCACTGTTCTCCAGCTGAGGCTGAAATAAAACAGTGGCAAACATTCCCTTGTCACAGAGAGGTGAGAGCCAGTTTGAAGACCTCTGTTCTTGAAAGGTCAACGGCAACTACATTGGACACTCATATCATTTAACTACCCCACAGTTAGGATGAAAGCTACAAACCTGACTAGAGATGAGCTAGTCTTTGGTCTTGGACATGAGGAAAAAGCTCATCCATGTCTATGGCCCTTGGTTGCCTTTGTCACATGCAAGTAACATTATAAGACACTTGTTGGCTGGCATGTTTGAGGAACCAAAGTGCTTCATGAGAAGGAGTGTGGCATTAACCTACCTATAAGAATGTCAAAGGAGTTAAAAAAAGGGCTAATTAAAAATGAGACACATCTATCTGGAATGTGACCAGTCAGTGTCACTAAAGTATCACAATATTTATGTTTCTCAATTTCCAAACAGCTGCTCTTATCATGTGTTAACAGGGCCCTGGGTATTGGCATTAAGCAGAGACAGGCTGAGCCATGACTAGAGTCTTGCCTCACAGCTTTGACTGGTGTTTACCCTTTTGAAGACCACTCATTCATTTTGAATGGAACTTTAGTAAAAACTACATATTCACAGGTACATATTGTGTCTTTAGGGAAAAAAACACAAAAGTATATCAATGCTATAAGGAAAAGACATTTTAAAACACTCCTTCATTTTCTCAAGCAGTGTAGGACAGTGCTGCTTAAATCAGGAGGATGAACTAGTGAGACCAGCTCTGGTACCCTAAATGCACGAAGGCGGCTTCCAGGTGCCCATCTCTATCTTCTGTCGATGAAGGTTCTGGAGTGATCTGTGCGACCGTTTTGGGATAATGGTGTTTCGGAAGTGTGTGGCATATTCACTCTTCAGAAGAGTGGTGGGTTTTAACAAGAGAAGAAAGAACAAATTTGTTGAGAAGCAAAAGGCAATGGCTTCTCTGGGAGGAGAGGGGTTTCACAGAGGCCCTTTATGCAAGAGTCAGGAGTCTACAAGGGAAGAGCATAGCTGGTATTGACTAGCTCTCATTCTGAGGTCACTTTTCCCAGTATGGAAATCTGGCTATCATGGGGCTAGTAAAAAGCAGTGGAATTCAAAGGAACCTGTTGACATGTGGTAGTGGTGAGAACATCTGCCAAATTGAGACACACAGAAGACACACCTGAGATAAATCACTGTAGATCACACGTAGGCAGGGCTGGCCAAGTCGGATCATGGGAAAAACCAAATAGGACCAGAAATAGCCAAATGCTTGGGCCGAGGTCAGAGAGCCCTCTAAGTCTTTGCTCCCTACATGCCAAGTGTGAAGGCAGTCAGAACTCAACCTCACCTAAAGCAGCCATCAACCTCTATGCTCAAATTGTGTATTGGGATATTTTACAGGATATCCCTGTTAAGCTGACCTGCCTGTTTACAATGTGTGTCCACTTAAGAATGGATTTATAAACATGTCTTGTTTGCCAAGATTGACGAAATCCAGCACGGTCATACTTAAATACACACAATCTGGGTATTACTCAAAAGCTGGAATTGTCATCCTGATGGCTTCTGACACATCCCTGTGGGATTTGCTGCTCCACAACCCTGTGAGTTGGTAATGACCACATGCCAGTCAGGAAGAATGACAATGTGTACCTGTATTCACTCAAAAAGTGTCCTGTCAGGTCTGGGGTTATAAGTCAGCCATGGAACACTTGCTTATCACCCATGATGCCTTGAGCTCAAGCCCCATACCCATCGATAAAACAAAGCAAACCATATAAAATTGGGGTCTATGCCTTTCTTTCAGTTGCTTCTCTCAAAAAGTACACCATTAAGAAGAGTAGTGCTTTATCTTTGGTATTTCTTTTTAAAATTGCATTAAGCCCATCTGTCAACAGGTGTGTGCCTCTCCTGCCAGACAGAAGCAATTAAGATATCAGCCGCCATTTCCTTGATTGATGAGGAAAGGCCTGGTGCTCAGAGGCAGCTCTGGTTAGGGAGGCATCTGGCTTTTGGGAGAACCAGAATTTAGGCAGCTTGGAAGTTGATTGGATTGAGAAACTGGCTGCAAGTAAAAACTTCCAAGTCACTAAAAGGAAGTTTGGGACACAATCTTATAAAGGCAGTCACTGTCTCCAGTGACCCGCTGTCTCCAGGGAGATGGATATAGCCACACCCCCTCTTTGCTTAGTTTAGATAGTAGACACCCATTTCAGAATGTAGCTATGTGGTTTTTAACATTTTTAAACATTCTTATAGACACATGTTTTTTCTCTGAGACAAGGTTTCTCTGTGTAACCTTGGCTGTCCTAGACTCACTATGTAGACCAGGCTGCCCTCAAATTCATAGCTATTCACCTGCCTCTGCCTCTCTGAGTGTTGGGATTAAAGGCATGTGTCACCACACCCGGCTGACACATTTTTAATAATATAGAAAAACATACATTTTGGGAGTTGATACAATTCTGCTTTTTATTTCTCAACCCACGAATCCTCTTCATCCTTGAGGCATCAGCACCAACTCACCAACTACTAAATCTCTCTGACTCAAGCTGCCACATTCCTAACAAGGAGAAAATTATGCTGCACTGTTATTAATAAGATTTCAACTGTCATTTAATAATAAGATTACAACCGGCATTTATTAAGTGCTTTCTATGTCTGGCACAGTGCCCATCATGACACCTGCACGCTGTAATCCTCACAAAACTCTACTAGCTCCTGTTTCCACCGCATGGCAAAGTGGGGACAAGTCTTACTTCATATCAGACATCAGAACACTTGGTTTCTGACTCTGGCTGATATTTCCTGTATGTGTGTTGTACGATGCTTCCAATTCCTGCCTTTGAAAGGTCTAACACTGGTAGTTCCAACCTTTGTTTTCTTTGTTTGCTGCCCCAAAATGGCATGCTTTGGTGATTTAAGCAACATGTTAACTTTTCAAAATCCCAGAGATGGAGATGGGAGGGACTGAGATTAGGATGCTAGTGTAGCCAGCTAGGGTCTGGTGAGAGCCCTTCTCCTTATCTTCCTTGAGTGGGAAGGAGGCCCAGGGGTGGGGTGGGATGAAGGAAGAGGGGAGAGACAAAGACAGAGAGAGAGGGAGGTGAGAGATAGAGACAGAAAGAGAGAGGGGGAACAAGAGAGAAAGAGAGAGAGAGAGAGAGAGAGAGAGAGAGAGAGAGAGAGAATGTCATTTTGTGCTTCTTCCTTTAAGAATACTAACTTCACCATGAGTTATTTTTCTTTCTTTTTTTTTTTTAATTAATTTATTCTTGTTACATCTCAATGTTTATCCCAGCCCTTGTATCCTCCCATTCCTCCCCCCCCCGCCCCCATTTTCCCATTATTCCCCTCCCCTATGACTGTTCTTGAGGGGTTATTTTTCATATAGGTGAAATGTCATTATATTTTATATTCATTACTGAAGTAAAGAGTACCACTGAGTATTTTGCACCGTTTATCATACCTTC
The DNA here is from genome assembly GCF_903995435.1 of Acomys russatus. Classification (NCBI taxonomy): domain Eukaryota; kingdom Metazoa; phylum Chordata; class Mammalia; order Rodentia; family Muridae; genus Acomys; species Acomys russatus. The sequence continues at coordinate 56,132,426 of NC_067153.1, forward strand.
TTATTAGTTTTGTCAGAACTCTAGCTCATTAAACTTTTCATTGAATCAGCATTTTGTTTTATCAATCTCATCTTTTTAGTTTACTTTTCATTCTATTTATTTTGCTTTCTTCATTTATCTCTTTTTGTTCATATTTTCTTTTCCTTCTTTGTTCCTTGAAATTCCTACTGAGTGACACCTTTCAGCTTCTGTGTTAATGATGTTCACTCATTCCTTTTTAAAATTTTATTTACAAATACATGTATTTAAATGGATTTTTAATATAGATGGAACTTTCATTTAAATGCAATACATTGCCATTTTACTTTACATGTTTTATAATTATTGTTGTATTGTCTTTCTTGAATTCAGGTTAAATAGTTCTATATATCATATGGTTTTGTATTCTTTCTATTCAGTTTTTCACACTTGTTGTAAGTGGGAGAGGTGTCACATTTGGGATCAGCCTGAGCTGGAAGGAGCAAAGCCTGCAGATGGTGTGTTTATGATCAAGGTTACAGAGTAGATGCATTTGTCGTGAACATCACGCCAGATGTCACGAACACTCTCCACAAGACACTGGAGTCATCTAGACTTATTAAGGTCAGGAGTGTTGGAGATAACAAGGACCTGGGTCTTTAAGGCAGGACCGTATGGGCAACTGACCCATGCAAGAAAAATTGAAAGGTAGAGCTAAAAGGCAAAGCTAGAGAAGTTTGGTGACAAGGACAGGGCTGAACTGAGGTGAAGTGAAATGCTGGGCAGACAACAATGCCTGACAGACAACGACAAAACCCAGGCTCCAGAGTCAGAGAAGCATGAGAGAAAATTGGTGTCACCTTAGGAGACTGTGAGATGCAATATCCTAGGGGGCCGTACTGGGGTTTAGTTGAAAGCTCAGAGGTGAAAGGATGCTAAAGGCCAAGGGTGTGAGGGATGTGCTTGTGACCTATCAATGACATATGGAGGCCATGAAAACACGTTTGAACTTAGAAAAGGGAAGCTTGGGAACTAGCTCACTTAGTGAAGTGCTTGTCTTGCAAGCATGAAAATCTGAAACCCCAAGGCAAGGCATGGGCTCGTATCCTAGCATTCTCCAGGGTTCTCTGGCCAATCAGATAGGTTAAGTAGTGAACTCCAAGCCAATGAGTGACTCTCTCTTAAGGGAGGTAGTTGCTATTCCTGAAGATGATACCCAAAGTCGTCCTTTGCCTCCCCGACACTCTCTCTCTCTCTCTCTCTCTCTCTCTCTCTCTCTCTCTCTCTCTCTCTCTCTCTCAAAAAGGAACTAAGTAAAGATAAAGATAAAAAAGATAAAGAGGTGTATAAGAGGGGATATAAGGCAAGGGAAAAAAGACTAAGCTAGGAAGTTCTAGGCCAGTATAATGCCAACATAAATAAGATGAAGGGCACAATGAGATTAAGCCTCAATTCTTGGACAAAAATTATAGAAAGCCATTGCTTTGCTTTATATTAATATCTTGCTCCAGTCTTCAATGGATCCCCATAAAAATCAAGTGTGACTGGTGCTAAAGTTCCGATTGGAGATCCAGTCCTTAGACTTCCAAAACTGGCCACTTCCCTCTTCTTCAACCTTGCACATTTAGGTAACCATCCATGACTCAATATTGCCAAGTAAGGATTGTCATGTGTCTTCTGTTATCCTCTTCCCACCTTACCGAGGAATTCACTATAAAAAGGACCAATAGTATTCTGTGGGTTACTTTTTAAAGGTTTATTTATGTACATGAGTGTCTTACTTTCATATTTACATGTTGCAGCATGGTTCCGCCTAGTTCCCACTGAGACCAGAAGAAGACACTGGATCTCCTGGAACTTCCAATGGTTGTAAGCTACCACTGGGTGCTGAGAACTGAACAGGGTCTTCTGTGAGAGCAGCCCGTGCTCATAACTGCCAGAGCTGTCTCTCCAGCTCCTGATTCTAAGGGTTTGTCTTTGCTTTTTCTCAGTGTAGTTTATGAAATGTAGTCACCTGTAGCCATGAAAATAAGGCCATAGTGAATCTTAATTGTTGCAAATTTCACCCTTTGATGCTGTTCTCTTAAAACAGGCATATTAGGGGTGTTATAAAGAGTAGAGAGGAAAGTGTGAGCTTGCTAACGCCTGAAACATCTGGAAAAATTATCAAGACACACTGACAATGCAAGCTTCCTGTGGTAGTTGTTAGGCCTTACTGGTAAGTTTGCCTCGTGCCTTACGGGCCTCTTCAGGGTCGCAGGTTGCTAAGTCATTTACTGTTGCTTTAATAAGAACTGTTCTTATTAGACAAGGCCCAAGCACATATCTCTGGTCCCTTTAAAAGCAGGGTTTCTGGGAATGCTTTATCTAGACACAGGATACTCTGCTTGTTATCTCACTCCAGCCAGACATTTCCCTTTGCCCTGGTCTCAGCCTTAAACCCTGGAGCAGCAGCAGCAGCAGCAACAACAGCACTCTAGTCAGACTCTGTCCCTGGGAAAAGCCATAAATCTTGTGAATGGGAGTGGGGTCTAATGTCATCAGCCTCCCTCTGGTCAAAGGGCTTTTGACTCACTGTCTGCCCCACTGGAATATTCGTCCCTCACCCATCTGTGACTTAGCTTCAGCTCACGGGTTATTTCACCGGGAAACTCTCCCTGGGTCCCCAGCCACAGCCTCCCTGGTTTATGTGCTGTGTTCTTAGGAACTTGGTCTTTGCTTCAAGGCATTCGTCTGCATTGTAATCGCATACTCCTGATTTCTATTATTTGATTTGTAAATTGCCCATAAGTTTCATGAGAGTGGCAATGGGCAATGCCTTCCATTCCAGACTATCTTCAGCATTCCGAGAGGCACAAAGCTCCCAGCATGTGCTGAAATAAGGGAATGGATGAGTTATTTAAAGTCTATGATGCTGAGGACAACTTTCAATGAAGACAAGGAGTTAGTAAGGTTTTGTCATTGTTGTTTAATAAAGGCAAAGGTTGGACTTGAGACTTAGACTTACCCCTGTCTGTGTCAAGTAGCCTTCTAGAAGCATATACACTTCTGTCTCTCTCAATTGCTAACAACTGTTTTAACTTGCATAAAAATTTCTAACCTAATACTGAGAGTGTGATGTGGCAGTTAATAACAGCTTAAAAAACATTCGTATATTTTTTCTTATATTTTTCATATGAAAAAATCTGAGTTTTACTTCACTAGCACAGTTTAGAAAGTGTAGAATTAACTCTATTGGTGTGATTGATTGTAGATGGTAACATGCACAGACAGGGCAAGATCAAGTGCTGCTGTGGTTCCATTAACTACCACAGGTGAGAAGGGCATCCTCCTGTAATTCTCTGAGGTACCAAATCTCATGTAGCCTAAGCAACATTCTCTGAGACAGCCATCCTTAGCGGATGCTTGCCAAGCTGAGGGTTTTGGTGAGACATGTCAGAAACATGGGGACTGGTCTGAAGGCCAAATGGCTGATGTGCTGATTCAACTCTCAACTGCCAACTGTGCTCTCTTCTCACCTCCACTTCCACTCTCAGAACATTCTGGAATGTTTTCATTAGCTTGTCATACCCATAACTAATTGGCATTTGTGCCCATCCCTGTCAGGGTCCAATCAGCATGGTCAGGCTGATATTTATGGCTCATAATGATATGTTAGCAGCGAATCATTTTAACATGGTAATTGTTTATTCCATCGACAGCGAGGTCCTGAGGAAACGGATGACAGTCTCCTGGTTGATTTTACATTTCTTTTAGCTGATCTCATTAGTATGCTGAAGTGTTGAAATGTCACTCCTGACATTTTTCTTTGCAATTAAAGTCAGTTTATCTTACACTTGTAATTTCTTTTCAAAGGAAAATAATAAGGAAGTGGGTACCTTTGTTCATGAACTTTCATTTATATGTTAAAATACTCTCAATTATTACTGTAGCAATTCAGGCAAAATAAATTGGCATATTGAATTGATATTAATTATATGTCATAGAATATATGTCTTTACATAAACTTTTTTTTTTTTCAGTGCTGGAGACAGCTGGGCTGGCAAATGCTAGAGAAGTTCTTTAGCATTGAATTCCATCTTAAGCCACCTTTTCACGAATTCTTTTAAAAAATATTTATTTATTTAGTGTGTGTGTGTGTGTGTGTGCGCGCGCACACACACACTCTCGCAATGTGTGCCTTAGTGTATCTGTGTGTACCACATGCATGCAAGAGCCTCTGGAGGGCAGAATAGGGCATTGAATTCCCTGGAACTAGAGTTACAGACAGTTGTGAGCCGCCATGTGAAGCTAGGAATTGAACAGAGTCTTCTGTGAGAGTACTAAGTGTTCTTAACCACTGAGCTATCTCTGCAACCTTCCTGTTTACATTCCTTGTTGACGCTTCTGTTCTTTTTTTTTTTTTTAAGATCTGCCTTCTCTGAGAAATTATAAATCAGCATCACTAGCTGAGCGTAGAGATGCACACCTGTAATCCCAGCTCTTGTGTGTGTGTGTGTGTGTGTGTGTGTGTGTGTGTGTGTGTGATAGCCGGGGCTGGGAGAGTGAGACAGGGGGATCCTCACAATGTTAACTAAAATCCTTTACAAGAGCCTGTTATTTATGGGATACTCTCATTAACTTTATTAACATTCTAGTTAATAAGACCTGACATGAATAACTTGAGCTTTACTTTGGTTCCTGCCGTCAGGCATTCCTGTTCATGGGTCTGGGCCCTGTTGATTCTGGACTCACACAGAGGCAGATCATCATGAGAGCAGAGATATACAGACTCATGATGGACAGGAAGCAGTGAGAGTTCCACAGATCTGGAACCAGGAAGAACATTGTAAGCTCCACCTCCAGTGACCTACTTTCTCTAACTAGGCCCCAATTCCTAAAGTTTCCATGACCAGTTACAGACCTGAGCCTGTTGGAGACATTTACTATTCAGGCTACAACAAACACACATGCAAACATGAGGAAACATGCATGGCCATGTACACACACATAACATATGCATACATGCATGCACAGGCAATAGCACATACATTATACACCTTTGTATCTATGCAACATATTTAAATGTAAAAATTATACAAGCCTGGAGATGGAGAATGTGATGTAAGGAAAGAATTAATACAAATTTAAAATATAAAGTACAAATGTCAACATACCACAATGTGGAGAGCTGCGCAGTGCCGCGCCCTAACATGGCGCTGGTTTCCACCTTCCGCCATCCCGACGGCGAGTGCTCTCTGAGATAAACAAGACCTTATATGGCAAGAGGCTGTGCAAGAGTATCTGGTGATTTGATGACGAGCAGCCCTGCTCTGATGTTGACCATTGAGGAATTGATACTTGGCATAAGCTGATTGGTCCTTGTCTGATACTTAAGCCTGGCCCTTCCCTTCTTCGGAGCCATCCCCGCTGAGCATAATCCTAAGTAAAGATCTTGAGAAGAAGTCTGGTTGTCGGTGTCTTATTTCCGCTGGACGGTGCGGCTCCGACACCACAAAGCAAATATCTAGAGAAAATTATCACCTCAGATATAATTGACTGTTAACATATTTAACACAGAAATAGTTTATGTAAGTAATACAGAGACAATTTGCATATAGAAATACAAGGGAGAGAAGAAAGAACTTGAATAAACAATTCATAAAAAGTAATTACAAATCACTAAAAGGGACATGAAAGATAATATGTACCTTCATGAATAATTGCATGAATGCCGAGTGAAACATGTTGGAGTCATTTCTCTTGCACAGCTGAAGAAGCAAATGATTTCTCAAGAATTTAGAAGGCTCTAGCCATCCCATCAATATTAAGCTCAAAGTCTCTTGCTTTGCTCTGCTCATAACAGCGTTGGACTAAGCATAATAAGAGAAACAGGACAGAAACATCAATGTTTAGAAATATTGTAAACTCTAGTAACTCCACAAAGAAGCTTTAAATCATTGTAAAATTTCATAAAAGCTGTGCTCATTCAACTTCGAAGACACAGGTTTTTCAATAAAATTGTAAGATATAATGTTAATACAAAAGGAAACACAAGCTTGGAAATATTGTCATTAAATACATTTAGTCATAAAACAGATCTATAGAGATTCTAGGAGTATAAAATAACAAGGAGGCAATGGGTTGCCGGATAAGAAGAGCTTCACCACTAATTGTCCTTATGGAAAATAGCATCATCACCTCATTTCACTCACTCCTGTCAGCTGGAACAAAGGCCTTAATGAAGAAAGAAAAACTTAAATACTGTCACAGAAAAGTATCTTCCCAAATTTTAATAGGAGATTGCTTTTCAAAACAATACAGTGAATCATAAGTTATTCTTAAAATGGATGAGTTTTGCTACTACAGTGAAAATGTCCCATGCTAAAACTTCTATAAACACACCAAAACAGAACACACGGACATTAAGCTAAATAGTCAGAGCTAGTCAATACGTCGTTTTTCTAGAACTTGGGAATTACTGTTCAAATATAAACCTCAGTTACTGGAAACATTGCAAGCTAGAGACCTATGGGTGCTTCTTGTAGTAAACATACGAGAGAGTTTGATAAAATGTGTTCTTTCAAGTGACAATTGTGAGTGGATGGTGTAGAAAACAGTATCGTAGTGCCAGGACCTAAACAGTAACCGATGAGAGAGACAACACAGCTCTTCACATACACTTTCTCCTGCAGCAAAGTCACCTGCAAAGCTTTGGAATTTTTCTCTCTAGGGCAATGGGAGAATGAAGAAACTAAGCACTGAAGAGAAAAACTGGGATGGGGTGGGCCGTGCAGCCTGCCGGAGATGCACCAGCAGCTGGGAAACTCAGCACATTATTTTTATACAGGTGAGCAAGGAAGTGGGCTTATCATACACAGCTGAAGGAGAGGGCGTACTAGCTAGTATCAGTGGAGGGTCACCATAGGGGAATAGTCTCAGGCTACATTTATCTTAGAGGAAGCTGCGCTGAATACTTTCCGCACACACCGTCAGCATCTAAACTCTGACCGGAGGAAAGTCTTGCCACTCTCTTGGGTCTGAGGCAACGGGGCCCTTTATGGGGCTGCACTTGCGCCAGCAATACACACTCACTGAGGACTTGGTCTGCTCTCTAAGCTTGCATAGGTAATACCAGCAGCTGGATTAAAAATGTGCTGAGTATGATTGTTACAAAAGATGACTCTCTGGGACGGTGAAGAATCTTGTGGAGGCATTTTCTCAACTGAGTTTCCTTCCTTTCAGATAACTCTAGCTCATGCCAAGTTGATATAAAACTAATCAGGACAGTTGACTCCTTGTCATCTTCACATACAAACAACATGGTTATATCACAACTTTCCCTTTCTTGTTTATCCCCAAGATCATATACAAATATCAACATTATGTAGAAGTAATTGTTTGTGTATTGTATGGCTGCAATAACCGTCTATTAAAAAAATCTATGGCCTATATCTTAGGCAGGAAATAGGAGGTGGAACATCTGGTAGGCAGAAGGGTTCTAGGAGAGATACAGACATGAGAGATTCAGCCACCAAGATGTGAAGAGGATGGGCACATGGCAGAATGTAGATTAGGTCAAATAGATTAAGTTATGAGTCTGACCAAAGCCTAAATATATGGCCTAGGTATTTGTAAAATGATAACTGAGGCTCATGAGTCATTATTCTTGGAGCTAAAGGACAGGAAGAAACAACATTACAATACAAACATCCCGGTTTTTAAAAAGATCCCACAGTTTTTAAAAATCCAAACACGTTTTTAGTATCTCTTAAAATGCACAGTCTCTGTAACATTCCAAAATATCTTTAAAAGTTCATTGTCTCTCAACTGTGAGCTCCTATAAAATTAAAGGTAAATTAAAAATATGTTCTTATTTCACGAGGGAAGAGCTGGGATCTGAACAAAGCAAACCCAAATCCAAAAGTAAATAAGTCAATGTCCAATGTCTGGGATCCACTCACAATATTCTGGGCTTCTCCAAAGGGTCACTTCTCTGGCTCTACCCTCCGTAGCACACACAGCTTGAACTGGCTCCACTCCATACTGCTATTCATCCCATGGTACTGTCGTCTTTAAAATGCTGAGTTCCCTTGCTGCAGCTGGACTGCAATGTTGCCAATAGCCTCTCCTGGGTGCTCTAACCCTGCCACATAGCGTCAAACCTCGGCTGTTCTCCATGACCCCTTCATGCTTTCAAAACCAGCACCACCAATGTGACTTAAACACCACTAAGTTTGTCTTCAAGTACAAGGCATACCTTTAGACACCCTTAGGACACAGATTTTTATGCTCTGATCTGGAGGAAACACTTCATATGAGACTTAACCTCAGTGATGCTGGTGTCTTCTTAACCACAGCTGATTCTTCAGTTCCAGCTAACAAGAACAACCAATTTTTAGTTCAAATAGCAAAATGCCTTTAATAGAGTCACTCACAAGCCAGGCTCCATTGTCTACATTGCCGTCAACATTCCAAGCTCCTACAGAAAAGCTCCCCAAGCTTTGAATCATCACTGGCTTTTCTAGTCCAAAAGTTCCAAAGTCCTTCCAAAGTCTTCCCAAAAGCAACATGGTTAGGTCTGCCACAGCAATACCTCACTCCTGGTACCAGTTTGTTTCAGTGATGAAACACCACGACCAAAAGCAACCGAAAGAGCAAAGGGCTTATTTCACTCACAGTTCCATATGACAGTTCATCATTAAAAGCAGTATGGACAGGAACTCGAGCAGGGTAAAAACCTAAAGGCAGGAGTGGATGCAGAGGCCAGGCAGCACTGTTGCTTACTGGATTACTCATCATGGCTCACTCATCTTGGTTTTTTTTTTAATAGAACCAAGAAACTCATTCCCAGGGATTATACCACCCACATTGGGTTGGGCTTTCCTCCCTCAATCACCAATTAAGAAAATGCCCTATTAATGGAGACATTTACTCAATTGAAGTCCCCTCCTTTCATATGACTCTATCTTGTATCAAGTTAATACAAAACTAGCCAGGACAGTGATTGATGACTGACATTGGACTGTCACCAGCATGCTTGGCATTAAGGTCTAAAGAGCATCACTTAAAGCTCAGCCAGTTTTATGGCACCCTTCTTCAGTACAGAGTAAAGACAAATGCATCCCATTCCAAGAAGGAGTGCTTCCAAGTCATACCTCAGGAAATTCCTACAAAGAAGCAATTTCAGAAACAGATATTCTTCCAATATTAAAGATCATTCAATGATCAGTTATAACTCATAAATTAACTGTGCTTAATGCATTACATGGAATACAAAATGGAAAATATATGTACTGTATATTATATGTAACATATACCCATATATAGTCAAGGAGATACTATAAAAATAAGCAGAAAAATCAAGAAGGAACTTAATATTTTATGAATAAAAATCTAATTAAATAAAAACATCACTAAAGGCTTAACAATAACTGAACAAAGGATTATTCAGAGAAGGGAAGTAGTAAAGGCAGGATTATCAAAATGGCAAAGAGAGGGATATTAAAAAAAAAGAAATAGATATAGAAAAAATATTTGAAGGAAAACATTCAGAAATGATGAAAATCTTAGATCCCTAGATTTGAGAGGCACTAAGAATCCCAATCGGGATGCAAACATAAATGCTCATGTGTTCAAACGCCATAGTACAACTGTGGCTTATTAAAACCAAATGATGTAATTCAGAAGAAGACAGAAAAATGTTTCCTAAAAATAATCATCTGTTAGATTAGTTGCTGAATTCTTGAGTGAAGAAGTAAGAAAAAGGCAGCACAATAGACTCGAATAAAAACTCAGAGGTCAGATTCAGGCAATGCCATAGGCCAATGATGATTCAAACATGACATTTTAAATATATGGAAAATGAGATTCCTGTGAAACAATTGTACATAGAAACAATTTGTTTTGTATCAGAAAAAGTCTCATACATAAAGAAAATGCCAAGCATGGGAGAAAAAAAATCTAGTCAATAGCAACAATCAAATAGAAAAAAACAAAACCATTTAATCATGGTATTAAAATTGAGCAAAAGTATAGGACAATATTTATTTACAATGCAGGATAGGTTTGCTCACTCAAGTATTTAAAGGCCTGACATTTAGATTGAGGGTAAATACAATGAAGTTAGTCATTTTCAAGGTTGCATGTCTGTGTTTCCATAGTGAAAGTTAAAGGAAGAGAAAAGGGAGGCAGGAATTCTTTCAATGAGTGGCAGCTGATTGGGGGTGAGGGAAGAGAGAGGGAGGACACAGAGGATTGAAAGCCACAGAAAAGGAAGAAAGGGAAGGAAAGGAGCGAACAAAGTCGCACTTAAGTGACATCCTCATAAGTTAATGACCACAGGTAGAGCTCTTCTTATTGAAGTGCTTAGGGCTGGAAGCATTGCAGACTTAAGATGTGCAACATTTGCATATACATAATGAGATACTTTAGGGACTGGACTCATCTCTAAATACAAACTTATTTATGTTTCATACACATGGCCTGACCACAATTTTACATAATATTTCAAGCAGTTTTGTTGTTTATGAAAGAATGTTTCATATGGGCAGGTGTGAAATGGCTCACTTGAGGCACCATGATGCTATTTAAAAATTGGGAAGCTGAACATTTGGGATTTTAGATTGTCACATTATGGATCCTGCATCTGTACTGCCCAACTCATGCCTTGTGATTTATGTGTTTAATAGAAAGCATTATTCTTCCTTTATATTTCAGAGTTGGGAATATGAATAGTAATAAAATATCTTTTTTTTTTAAAATCCAACTAAAGTACTTATAAGGAACTTCATGTCATTAAGTTCACAGTCTGGGAGGCATAAAAATGACATACAAATTTATTATCTGAACTTTTCTAGGTTTACAGCTTAGTGGTGTTGAATATGCTGATTCTATTGTGAAATGGACACCCAAAAATTTGCCTTATTGCAAAGCTTAAAATCTACATCCCATGCACAATTCCTCCTTTCCTTACTCTTATCACCTTTGCAGCCACTGTTCTGTTTTCTGTGTCTATTTTAAAATGACTCATACAAGTGGAGTCATGCAGCACTAATAATTCGGTCACTGGCTTATCCCAGAGTTCATCTGAGCTGTAGCATGGGATGAGAGGTGTCTATTTTTCCCAAAACTGGATATGTCCATGCCACCATTTGTAGACCTATTATCCAGTGATGTATATTTTCTTTTTTCTTTTTTTCAAAATGTTAAGATTTTATTTACAAAGCTTTTCCTTGTTGTACAGAAAGTAAAAATGTTGTTACAATCGCAGTGTAACTGGCAGCCAGGACGGTCAACTCACCAATCACAGCTGTCACAATACAGCAAGAGAGTCTTACACGAAAACCTAACAATGTTTACAATTTTGTTGGGGTGAAGTCCCCAGGCTTGGTGGTGGATTACCAAGGGGCTAAACGAAGGAAGGCGGAATGTCGCGGGAACTATTCTTTGGCTCTTTGGGTGGGGGTGTCCTGGGGCTTGTATCACAGCTACCTTTTTAAAACAGCTACCAAATCCATGAGCAGTCCAACCAATACTCAACAGTTCTGTTTCCTGCAGATTGTTTCGGGTCTTAATCATCTTCTCCTTCATCATCTGTTTCTCTCTTTCTCTTTTCACCTTTCCCACTTTCCTCCTCTTCATCTTCATCCTCATCTTCTTCATCTTCATCAACTTCTCCATCATATCCAAATTCTTCTTCCTCTCCACTGACTTCATCTTCATCCTCTTCTTCTTCACCATCCTCATCTTCCTCTTCCTCTTCTCCTTCTTCATCCTCTTCTTCTTTGTCCACACCGTCCACCTCTGCGTCTGAGTCGGGGGCTTCCTCTACACCATCCACCTCCACACCCGAGTCCGAGGCTTCCTGGTCCTCTCGGTCATAGCCATCCAGATAGGACAGCTGGGGCAGGAGCTTGAAGACGCTCTCTCGGTAATCATTCAGGGTAGTGACCTCACAGCCAAACAGATCCAGGCTTTTCAGACAATCCAACTTTTTCAGAGGCTCCAAGGTGCTGATGTCCTTCAGCTTATTCCCACTCAGGTTCAGGTGTGTGAGGCTTGGAAGTTCTTCTGCTAATCTGTCCAGACCTCCGAAGATTCTATTATCGCTGAGCTCAAGCTTTTTCAATTTAGGTAGCTTGGAGAGATCTGAAACTGAAAACAAGCCTACATTTATTAAACTGAGGAACTCTAAGTTCACAAATTCATCTGTTAACCCCTCAATTTTTCCATTATTTGCTTTGCAATTGTCCAAGACAAGTTCTCGAACTGCTGCCGGGGTCAGGTTCCTCAGCTCCAGGTGGATCCTCTTCTTCATGTCCATGTTCCCCTCATCCCCCCTCTTCAAACTTAACTTTCCACGGCGGGGGCGGAGGGGGGAGAGGCGACCTGGCCTGCGCGGCGAGGGCCGTCGGAAGGAGGCGGCTGGAGGAGGCGGCGTGAGAGCCCCGGAGCCAAGTTACTCGCGGGAGCGGAGAGAAACCATGGAGGGAAAAGAGTGATGTATATTTTCATTGAGTTGAAATTCTTGGCTTCTTTTAACATAGATATACGGGTATCTCAGTGATAGCCTACTTCTGTATACAAGGATATGATCTGTCAGATCATTTGATAATTGTGTTTTTAAATTTTTGAGGCATCCATGCTGGAATGTTGACGATGCACCATTTTACAAATCTATGAGATGTGTACAAGGACTTGAGTTTTCCTGTGTCTTTGCCAGCACTTCTCCTGACAGCAGCTCTCTCAGTGAGTATGAGGTGATGTGTCATTGGGTTTTGGATTTATGTTTATTTGGTGATATTGGATGTCTATGCTTGTTGGCAATTTATACATCATTTGGAGGGCAAACGTCTACCCAAGTCTTTTATTCATTTTAGGAGTAAGCTATTTAATTATTCTGCCATTGAGTTCTAAGAGTTCCTTACATATTTATGATATTAACTCCTTGCCAGATATAAACTTCTTAAACCTTCTTCTTTGTTCTATGTGTGCCTTGTCCTTCCCTTGGCCATCTTCTCTGACAGGCAAGGCTTTGGTCTGATGTGTAATATGGGCCCCATTTGGTCATTTCTACTTTTAATGACAAGTAATATGTTTGATCTTTCAGAAAAGACTTAACTATTTAGCATTTAAAAGTTTTAAAAAAAAAAAGAAAGAAAAGAAACGAAAAAATGGAGTAAAACCAAAGGAAGCATTAGTGGGAGACTGAAGAATTAGTCAAACAGAAACAAAACACTATGCAGAGCAACAACCACACAATTGGTTATTTGGAAAGAGTAATAAAAGCTTGGAGCCTGTAACAAGTGCAAAATGGGATCAAAGAGGGTCTGAGATCTCTAACAAAAATAAACAATACTGAGAGTGGACAAGAACCATGCATAAGGCGGCCTGTGCTCTATACGGCACTAAACAATTGTGGCTAATTGCACCAATACAGCGTTCAGACCCCTCTTCCTGATGCTGCCTTTCTTTGTCTGAGCTTGTCAGTGCTGATTAAAATGCCCCAGAGAAACCAAAGGAAAAAAAGGCACGGGGGTGGGGGTACGTACGGGTGGGGTGGGTGGAGGGTGGGGAGGGGGCGGAGAGATGGATTCAAAACCCCAAACTACCTCTCACCAGTGTTTATTAGAGTTGGGAGGAGAACCAAGTGAAACTTAATGCTCCTGCAGTTTTTTAGAAGTTGATACACTACACTGTGTCTCATGGACAGGTGCCTATGCCGTGGCCAGGCTTATACAGCAACCACGTGCAAGCCTTCCCTCTGTGTAAATCAATCATACACCAAATTCTATTAAAAAAAAAAAAACAAACAAACCTCAAATCATAACCATACCTATCCCTCTCAGTGTAACCAGCTTACTAAAGCCAGGTGAGTAGTCTGTGCCTCCTATTAGAGAGTTAAGGTTCTTGAGAGTGTGGCTGTGTTTGATTTAACACTATGTGACTGTCTCCAGCTTACAGCGTGACATATGTTCGTCTGTCTTATATATTTAGTCAGTGATTAAAGCAAGCTGTAAACAGCAACAGGTCTCTATGCAACGTCTTGTCACGCCTAGTGCTTGAATTCTGATCATGTTTCCACTTTGTAGCTAATTTTAGAAAATACTCTTATTAAGTCTTTGAGAACTTCATACAATAAATTCTGATATGTTCAACCTCCCATTTCTCTCCTCAATTTAGGGAAGCAGAACACAGAGAAATGCCCCTAAATTCACAAAGCTTTTATTGCTTGCTTGGCAGGAAATCTAAGACACATACCTTCAAAGGTTCATAAGACCTTTGAGGACATGGCAGGAGCCACCAGAGATAGGAGAGAGCATAGCCATAACAGATGGCACCTTTTGCATAAAAGTTTTTTGGTTTTGTTTCCTGATATAAGCATTCTTCCATGGAAGGGAACTCACTAAGACTCAGGAAGTAACCAACTGCCAAGTCTTAGAAAAATCCTGAAACCAAAAGTATTCACAAAGCCCTGCCCGAGGTTATGAAAGCAGTTAGGACTGCTGGGAAGAGGAAACTCCCTCAATCTGTCTAGCTCCCTACATTTCGTGCAGTGTGTTCCAGAGATGCATCCTTCATGAGTTGTCCCCCATGTTTGGGTGGGCTTTTGGAAATGGGTCTGCTTTCTGACCTATTCATGCTTCTATAGACAATGTCTTACCTATCACCTGTCAATAATACCAACAAACTCACCTGCGGTCAGTGCCCCATCTGAATCACTTCATTCACATCTCCCTAGGAAGTCATACAAAACACCTCCCACCACTGAGGCAGATGAGGTGTTCAAGTGAGAACTGGCAAGCTGAACTGCTCTCAAGGTACAAAACTTAAGTGGTAGAAAGAAGAGTGTAGCTGGGTGGTGATTTGCATAAAATGACCTCCATAGGCATAATGGCACTAATAAGAGGTGTGGCCTTGTGGGAGTAGGTGTGTCACTGGCGGTGGACTTTGAGGCTTCAAATGCTCAAGCCAGGCCTAGTGTCCCTCTCTCTTCCTGCTCCCTGCCAAACTAGGTGTATAACTCTCAGCTGCCTCTCTAGCACCATGTCTGCCTGTATTCCATGATTCCCAACATGAAGTGTAAGCCAGCCCTAATTAAATGTTTTCCTGTATAAGAGTTGTCACAGCCATGGTGTCTCTTCACAGCAATAAAACCTTGACTAAAACAAGCTAGAAAGAGAGTTCCTCAGAGTTACCAAGGTTGGGTCTGCTGGACTGTAAAGCAGAACGTGTTGTCCTGTGGTTCAAAATGGTCACAGCTTGTCCATAAAGGCCTGGACAGGCTCCAGAGTTCCACTAGAGCGCAGGTCTTATGACTCACAGACATCATCTTCAGAATCAGAAATTCACAAATAAACCACATATAACTAAGTCCTGTTAAAAACAGTGGTGTGGAACTAATGACTGGATGTCTTCAGTTGTCTTCTCCCTACTCTATAATCACCTGGCAGAGAACAGAATAGCATCTCACAGAGGTAAATATGATGTAACTCAGGCTCCAGTAGTTTGTAGCATGAAAAACTTGGAAACAAAGAAAATTTGTGAGACATGAGGCCAGAAACTGTGATTCAGTGGGAAAAAAATATCAAAGAGAAACAAGCCAGGGATGATCTAGATGTTGGCCCACTGGTGGCCCAGATGTCAGAATCAACAGTGGCATATTTAGTATGACTGAATAGAACATATGGAAAGAGATTTTGGAAAACATGAACACAAGCGGAAAAGACTGGGGGTTTCATCAGATAATGGGGATCTCTGAAAATCAAAGGCACGGTGTCTTAGCCACTGTCCTATTGCTGCAAATAGACACCACGAATAAGGCAAGTTTTATAAAAAGAAAGCATTTAATTAGGGCTTGATTACAGTTTCAGAGATGAGTCTCTTATCGAGATGCTGGGGAGCATGGCAGCAGACAGGCAGGCAGGGTGCTGGCGAAGGGGCTGAGTGCTACATTGTGGTCCTCAGGTAGCAGGCAGAAAGAAAGGAGAGAGATTGGGCCTGGCATGGACTTTTGAAGCCTTCAAGCCCCTCTCCCCACACCTAGTGACATACTTCTTCAACAAAGCCACAGCTCCTCATCCTTCTAATCTTTCCAAATACTCACACTCTTTGGTAACTCTGCATTTAAATATATGGCTCTACAGGTGCCATTTAACTCAAGCCACACTAGACATGCATGCAGCACCTGCCTGAAGACTCCATGGGACACATTTAAGAAGCTGGTGTAGCTGGGTGTAGTGGCTCACGCCTGTAATCCCAGCACTCTGGAGGCAGAGGCAGGCAGATCTCTATGAGTTCGAGGCCAGCCTGGTCTACAAAGTGAGTCAAGGACAGCCAAGCTACACAGAGAGACCCTGTCTTGAAAAACCAGAAGACAAAGGAGGAGAAAGTGGAGGAGGCGACGCCAGCAATAGCAGCTGCTGCTGCTAATGTGAAGAATCTTATTTGAAATTAAAAGATTAAAAAAGAAAGAGGAGGATGGGATGGAATATATCTTCTAGTCCTCTGGGGTGCTGCCAGCCAGTCTTAACAATGTATAACTGGAAACCAGAATGAAAATAAAAATATTTGAAAAGCAAAAGCTTTGGGTTTTCCAAACTGGAAAAAACACATTAACCTCGTGAGCCATCCGTCTTCCTTGAATCCTGAGCAGTCCAAATACAGAGAAAAAAAAATCTCCTAGCCTGTCTCTGAACTGCTGATAAAGACAACAGCATAAAGGTGCCTTACCTTAAAAGAATAATGATTTTTTTTATGGTCACTATTTTAGTAAGTTGTGATTTCAGGGAAGAATAAAACAAAACCCTTAAAGCGATGAATGAAACTGTTCCCATAGAATTCTATAGCATGTGAAAATTCCTTCAGCACAAAAGACATTTCATCACTCGAATGCTGAGTGTTCCTTTAGCAGTTCATATTGGAGGGACTTTTAGCAGAAGACAAATGAGAGCGGGCAGAAGAGAGAGCCTCAGGCAGAAGAGAGAGCCTCGGGGAGAGCACTGGGAATTGTGAGTGTGAGCTACCTGGGAGAGTGTTTGCGACATCTTTATTACATATATGCACACATACTCCATTGCTTTAAACATCACTGAACATTTTGGACTGGGAGATGGCTCAGGCTCAGGTGAAAAACACAGACTATGCAAACATGAGGGCCTGAGTTTGAATCCCCAGCACGCATGCAAAAAGCCAGGCACAGCTGTGCCGGCCCGAAACCCCAGCAATCTGAGGGGACAGAGAGCTGAGGGTCACTGGAGGCTGCTGGCTGTCAGTCTAGCTCTAGATCCCACGAGAGACCTTGTCTCAAAGGAATAGAGTAGAGAGCCGGACATCCAATGACCCCCTCTAGCCTCTGTGTGAACACACACATGCCATGCACACACGCATGCACATACATACATACAATATAACTAACAGTTAAACATTAATAAAAATCTTATTAAATAAAAATAAAACGTTTTTATTAAAATTTTAAAGAAAAAAATATGTTGTGATATTTATAATATCTGCAGGTATGAGATACGTAACAAAAGGAACAAAAGGTCAGAACAGGAGATGTCTGGGTTAATACCACTATGAGTTTCCTTCATTGTTCAAAAGTGAGGGGCTATCAGAAAATGTACTATGATACTATGATACTATGTCTCTGCCCCCGCCCGGCTGAGGTGATAGGCAAGTACAACTCTTCTCTGCATTATATGTGCGTGCCAGGGATTTACGATCATAAGTTCATCCCTACAGGGCCTGTGCTCGCTAGAACACTACCAACGTATAAATAAATATGTCTAAAGGGGACAATACGTGCAGTAAACTTCAAACCCTTACCCAGATCGAGCCGATGGACAGGACATTCTCCACAGTTGAGTGGAGAGTGGGGACTGACT
Organism: Acomys russatus; assembly: GCF_903995435.1. Taxonomy (NCBI): domain Eukaryota; kingdom Metazoa; phylum Chordata; class Mammalia; order Rodentia; family Muridae; genus Acomys; species Acomys russatus. The sequence goes on from NC_067153.1 coordinate 56,150,251, forward strand.
TTCAAACGAACTCTGGTGCCCCATATTTGACCATGTCCCCTGGATGGGGAGGCCTGGTGGCACTCAGAGGAAGGACAGCAGGCTACCAAGAAGAGACTTGATACCCTATGAGCATATACAGGGGGAGGAGGTCCCCCTCAGTCACAGTCATAGGGGAGGGGAGTAGGGGGAAAGCGGGAGGGAGGGAGGAATGAGAGGATACTAGGGATGGGATAACAATTGATATGTAATATGAATAAATTAATAAAATAAAAAAATTAAAAATAAAAAGTGAATAGAGGAATAAATTATGATAGAAAAAACTATTTAATTGATCAGAAAAAAAGAGAGAAACAGAAGTAACCAATGCAACAAACGCACATAAATAACAAATGTATGGACTCAAATACAGCCTCAACTACCTTTTTAAAGATGAGAATGTTAAGCTACAGAAAAAAGAAAATCTGATCCAATTGGAAGAAACACATCTTAACTACTTAGACCTACATGGTGGAATGAAGTTAAAATGGCGAGGAAAGACATGCAAAGCAAGCAATAAGCACGGGAAAGATGGCTTTGCTTTTTCCAGTGAGATAAAACTCAAGTGTTATCAGAGAGCAATGCTTCCACAGAGATGCCTCATGATTACGGGAAGTTGATATTCAGGACTCTTATTTTGCCTGTTCCCTAAGAATTGTAAACACATGTGCACCTAAAGAACGGGTCAAATATTGGATAAAAAATAACTAAAGTTAAGGGAGACATGGGTAAATCTTAGATTCTAGCACTTGTCTCAGTGATTGATAGACCAAACCGACAAGAAGTAAGGAACTGATGTATTTTCACAACACCAAAGTGACCTGCTTGACACAGATTGCTACATCCAATAACCACAAGGTAGACTTACTCCAAGTACACGGGGACCATATTTTCCAAGAAGTGCATATGCCCGGCCATTAAGCAAGTCATAATACATTGCAAAAAAGTGGAATCATATGGGGCGAATTTTCAGTAGAATTTAATAAGAAGCTAAAGCAATAAAATATCTAAAAAAAAAAAAAAAAAAGTATTCAGCAATGCTCCATTCAAGAATCTAGGGCCACAAAAATATTGGGAGGTGATCAGGACATATTTTCAGATGAAGGATATGTAAGAGTTTTTTAGATTTTGCAAAATGATCTCATCAGTGCATGGAGGAAAATTTCCCTCTAAGTTTCCATTTTAAGGAAGTTTGTGAACAATGCTTATGCTTTAAAAAAAAAAGACAACAAAAACTAAAAGAGAAGAGTAAATTAACTCCAAGTACAGACAAGAAAGGAAACAAAATAATGGCAACCATGAAATGGAAAACAGACAAAACCAACAAAGCTCAACTTTGCTTTTGTAGAAATGTTAATAAAACCTAAAAGCCATGTAAAATCTGATCAAGGAAAACCCACGAGGCCACATCAGGACAGCAGCACAAACAGGACTGCCAGGCCATATTAAAACCAGCACAGCAATGAACTCAACCACCCAGGCCAAAAAGATTGCTGAAAGTTATAATTTAGCAAAAACAGATACAAAAATTAATTTAAAATCCAAATTGACCTATTTTTAAAAGTCTGACTTCACTATAAAAGTTTTCTACAAGAAACTTGTAGCTTCAAAAGGTTCACTGATGAACTCTATTGTAGCTTAAACAGACATAGTATCAGTGTCACACACTTACTTTCAGCAAGTAGGGGAGGAAAAACACTTGGAATTCACTTTATGAGGCTAGGATACTTACAAAAGACAGATAAGGATACTATAGGAGATGAAAATTGCTTTTAAACGTGCCTCAAAAACACAGAAGCAAAAGGAGAAAAAAATGTCAAAACCTCGACACTTTAGAAAACCAAATAGTGATCTGACAGAGGTTCTGGAGAATGTCCACTGGTTAAATGTTGGGAAATAAATCTGTATGATGCAGTACATTAACAGAGTAAAGGAATAAGATGTGCTCATTACAGTAGATATCACAAGAAAAAAGCATTAAAATTTAACACACATGCATAGCTCAAACTAAGAATACAAAATGTCCCTGTACTGCTAGGAGTAGCTATTTAAAAAAAAAAAAAAATGGACAGCTAATGTGAGACTTAGAGGTGACCCAGATGACACTGTGTCAAATACTCATCTATAGACTTAGTGGAATCGCAACAAGTCCGCAGATTCTCTGTAAAACTCGGAAATCCTATTCTAAAATTGATATGGAAGTAAAAGATCAAAGTAAGCCGAGGTCATCTTCAGAAGGACTGTATTGAGAGGCGTGTACAGAGCATTTACCGGAAGCCACTTTGACCAGGTGTCTTAGTCAGAGTTCTCTAGAGAAACGGAACAAGTACAAAGTTAAATCTAAAACTCATGTAAAGTCTGATCAAGGAAAATCCACAAGCCCACATCAGGATAAGCAAGTACAGTAGTGCTGGCCCCATAAACAGGACTGCTAGATCATATTAAAACATATATGTGTGTACATATGCATATATACTTTTATTTAAGATATATTGACTTGATACCCTATGAGCATATACAGGGGGAGGGGGGTCCCCCTCATTCACAGTCATAGTGGAGGGGACTAAGGGGAAAATGAGAGGGAGGGAGGAATGGAAGGATACAAGGGATGGGATAACAATTGAGATGTAATATGAATAAATTAATAAAATATATTAAAAATGAAAAAAGATATATTGTATATAAAACATGTACAATTAAACCTCATGATATGTAAAACATATATAAGCATTTATATAAAACATATATGTGTGTGTGTACATGATATATTATAAATGAGATTTCTTAAAGTGGCTTAGAGGTTAGGTCCAGCCACTCCAACAATGACTGTCTCCTGATGGAAAGTCCAAGAGTCCAGTAGTTGTCAGTCCACAAAGCTGGATGTATCAGCTACCCTTCGGTGTATGCCAGAACCCTGAAGAAGTGGGCTCAAATGCCAGTGAAGGAAGGAACTTGCCAGTGAGAGTGAGGGCAAGCAGGCAAAGAGAGCACAGCTTCTTTCTTTCCTGTTTTTTATGTAGGCTGACACCAGAAGGTGGGGCCCAGATTTAAGGAGTGTCCTCCCATCTCAAAAGGTCCTGAGTTAGGGATTTAGGGTAGGTCTTCTCACCTCAAATGAATGGTCCTATTCAGAAAAAAAAAACAAAAAAACAAAAAACCCTCCGAAGTGTACCCAGCTGCTTGCATTTTAGTTAATTCCAGCTGTTGTCATGTTGAGAGAAGAACAGCCATCTCACCAAGGCAGTATAGTTCATCATAAGGACAGAAAAATATCTGTAGAGTACATAAGCCACCTAGGAATAGAGCCACACAACACCACAGTACTTCAGTAGAGAGCTAATTCTTTTTTTTTTTTTTTTTTTTTTTTTTTTAATCTCCTGTAAATGGTGTAAGTTTGCTGTCTTTGGGGGCGCAGGAAGAAAGAGCAACCACTTTTTTTTTTTTTTTTTTTTTTTAAGATTTGTTTATTTATTATGTGTACAGTGCTCTGCCTGCAGGTACACCTGCGCTCCAGAAGAGGGCACCAGATCTTATTATAGATGGTTGTGAGCCACCATGTGGTTGCTAGGAATTGAACTCAGGACCCTTCGAAAGAACTACTGAGCCATCTCTCCAGCCCCCTCGTTCTATCTCTTAATATTAAGAGCAGCAGGAAGAGACAGTGAACCACTAGACCTGCCTTAAGCTTCAGAAACCTCAAAGTCCACCTTCAGTGACACACCTGCTCCAAAGGGCCACACCTATTCCCACACGGCCACACCACCTAACAGTGCTACTTTCTATGGGCCTGTAGGGGCCATTTTTATTCAAACCACCACAGAGGGGCTGGAGAGATGTCTTGGAGGCCAAGAGTACTTGCTGTTCTAGCAGAGGACCCCAGCATTTCACAACTGGCTGTAACTGTAATTCCAGGAGATGCTATGTCTTCTTCTGGCCTCTATGGGCTCTGCGCAAATGTGGTATGTCTGTATACATGCAAACATGCACTTATTCGCATACAAATTAATATGTCTTTTAAGAAGAGATGAGGAGCTGGCAAGATGGCTCAGCAGGCAAAGGCACTTGCTGCCAAGCCTGATGATCTTAGTTCAATCCCCCAGAACCCATATGGTAGAAGGAGAGACTCCAACTTCTACAAGTTGTCTTTTATCCTCCACCTGGCTCTACAGTATCTCACACACACACACACACACACACACACAGAGAGAGAGAGAGAGAGAGATGAGAGATGATAGATAGATGATGATGATAGTGATGATAGATATTTAAACTTTTTTAAGTGATAAAAAATCCTTAAGGGGGCCGAGAGATGGCTCAGAGGTTAAGAGCACTGACTTCTCTTCCAAAGGTCCTGAGTTCAGTTCCCAGCAACCACATGGTGGCTCACAACCATCTGTACTGTGATCTGATGCCCTCTTCTGGCATGTAGGTGTACACATAGGCAAAGCACTGTATACATAATAATAAATAAATGTTTAAAAAAAATCCTTAAAAAGAAAATAAGTTAAAGGCTATTAAATGTATTAAGAGGAATTTATATCTCATTTTTAAAAATTGGATTATCCAGCCTGGTCTACAAAGTGAGTCGAGGACAGCCAAGTCTACACACAGAAATCTTGTCTTAAAAAAAAAAAAAAATAGATTATTTGAATTGTTGGTATTTAATTTCTTGGGTTCTTTATATATTTTGGATATTAGCCCTTTGTCAGATGTAGGATTGGTGAAGATCTTTTCCCAATCTGTAGTGCAGGGTGATAAATTTGGATCCATTTGCATTAAATTTTGACCCAAAATTTACCCTGCCTACAAGGTGTGCAGGGATAAAGATAGAGCAGAGATTGAGGGAATGTCCAACCAATGCCTGGCTGAGACTCATTCCATTGGAAAGAGTCAACCCGTCACTATTAATGATACTCTTGCTGTAGTTACAAATGGGAGCTTAGCATAGCTGTCCTCTGAGAGGCTCCATCCAGCAGCAGAAAACAAAACAAAACAAACAAAACAGATGCTGAGACTCACAGCCAAATATTTGCTGGAGCACAGGGAGCCTTGAGGAAGAGTTAGATAAAGAGTAGAGGACCCAGAGGGGGCAGGAGCTCCACAAGAAGACCAACAGAGCCAACAACCTGGGCCCAGGTGTACTTGTAGAGACTGAAGCACCAATCAAGAACAGTGCATAGGTTGGACCTAGGCTCCCTACACAGATGTAGCTGATGGGCAGCTCAGTCTTCATGTGGGTCCTCTAGTAAGGGCAGCAGAAGGTGTCTCTGACATGGACTGACTCTGTTGTATGCTTTTTAATCACTTCCCTGTGGTGTTCATGCCTCACTAGGCCACAGGGGAAGAGTATGCACTGAGTCCTGATACAACTTGGTGTGCTGGAGTGGCCTGGTAGGGGGAGCATGCCCTTTTTTGAGGGGTAAGGGAAAGGGGACTGGAGGAAGTGGGAGGAAGAGTGGGACAGGGAAGAGAGAAGGGAGAGGTGTAAAATGATTAAGTAAAAAATAAATAAATAAATAAATAAATTTAACCCTCCCAAAATAATAATTTTAGGTGCAAAACTTCAAAATAGAAAAGAGGCAACTAATATCATGGTCACTAGGAAAACCCAAATTAAAAGCTCTCCCTTAATGTCACATCCCACCAAAGAGCTCCTGAAATCTGCACTAACGGCTGCTGAGTGGCTCCCTGGGTATCCCTATAGGAGGCGCTAAGATCTCATGTGACAGCATTTGGATGTCTGTCCTTACAGAGATGTAATTAGACTTGGACTGGGTCGTGAGGGTGAGTTTCCAGTGGTGGGATTAGTGCCCTTTGAAAGGAAGAGACTAGAGCTTGCTCCCTCTGGGCGACATAAGAGGACAGCCATGGGCACGCTAGGAAGAGAGCCCTGCCCACCAAGTACTGCACAGTAGGGGGAACCTGATCTTGCATTTGTGGAGTCCAGAAGTGTGCAAAGTTAAGTATCTGCATTCAAGTCACTGGGCTGTTGCCTTTTTGAGCAGCTGCGCAGAACAAGCTGAATGGGCCCCACTGACGGTAAAGAGTGGTGTTGGCTCTTCCTTCCGGAGGTCTGGATAATCTGTTTAACATTTTCCCCTAGAGTTAAACATTTACTTATCCTGGCTCAATATTCCACGCTGAGAAATCTACCCAGGTCAATCAAGAGCGCACAGACAGTATCTACATTCCGACTAGCTAGAAGCCGCCGGAAGCACCAGGGAACAGGATAAGCAAACCATGGGGTGTGTGTGGTTCAGTGACTAAAAGGAGAATTAAGACAGCCGAGACTATTCGACACACAGGGATGGATTGCAAAGATATTCAAAATCCAGATAGGAAAAAAAAAAAAAATACAAATGATTGTTCCAATTACACTACACCCGAGAGCAAGCCAAATTAACCTATGGGGATGAAAATCAGAATTAATTCATAGCAACGAATTAATACCAGAATGGTTCTGCGCTTATGTCGCTCCCCAGCTTTCCGTTGTCCCTGCATCTGTGCTGTACAGTTGCTATGCCGTGTTTGCCTCTTGCTTTGACAATGGCGCTGTCTAGCTAGCATGGCAATAATGACAGGCTAAACAGACAGGAAAGGAACGCCAACGGAAGCTTTTCGGGTGCTGGGAAACAGGGTGTGTTTTTATTTAATGGTAGTTTTTGTGGGACTGCATAACTACTAAAACCGACCAAGCTGTAAGTTTAAGGTTGTGCGCTGTGGATATTATGTATAACATCCTTAAATAATAAATGAGTGGATGAATAATTAAACCTCGCTTTCCTGATATTTCTGAAACGGTTTCACCTCTAGGGCACAGTTTCTGAGTGATGCTCCTTCTGTCAAACAACAGAGACCATGCAGAGAAACAATTCAAGGGCTATGCCAAATATTAGAATATAGCACCTACACACATGTCACAGTACAACGCAGTCACATTAAATATGTATGACTGCACGCGTATGCATACGTGCTTATGTACTGATATCAGTCAATTAATTTTAATAATTTAGTCTTTAATGACTATATTCTAATATGAATTACTACATCCAATTGATATTAAATATTAGCAATTATATCTTACTCATGAAAATGTGAGGAAAACAGCCTTCTTTTGGTCTTTCCATCCAATCTACCATTTCCTATGAGCTTCTGAAAGGAATCCACATCTTATTGTCAGCTGAAAGAATAGAAGAAACGCAGGAACAGAGACTCACGTGTAGCTGGTCATATTCTTCTATGAGGTTTTCCTTTGCTTTTAATTTAATCACATGTTCATAATTTAAACACCACTTGGATCTTGAGGCTGAAAAAGGAAAAGGCACCATCCTGTCCTGACCTCCCCCACCCCCACCTTGGGACCTCCCCCACCCCCACCTTGGGACCTCCCCCATCCCCCACCCTGGGGCCTCCCCCACCCCCCACCTTTGGACCTCCCCCACCCCCAACCTTGGGACCTCCCCCACCCCCACCTTGGGACCTCCCCGACCCCCCACCTTGGGACCTCCCCCACCCCCCACCTTGGGGTTGCAGTTTCATTCCTATTTAGTTGCTATTTCATGGGGGCTAACAATTAAATTGTCTGCCCTGCCAAACTGAAAGCCACGCTGCATTTTCCAGGTAGATAAATGGCAACATTTGTGTACTATAACATAAAATGTATATGTTGATATTGGGGCTTATAGGATATGAGATATAAAGGTTGATAAACATAGGTTAACTTGTATGAATTAATACCAGAAGGGTTCTGCGCCTATGTCGCTCCCCAGCTTTCCGTTGTCCCTGCATCTGTGCTGTACAATTGCTATGCCGTGTTTGCCTCTTGCTTTGACAATGGTGCTGTCTAGGCCCTGATACTGTGCTAGAAAGAATCCTTCCGTGTTGAAGCCAGGAAGCCAAAGGTCTGAAGCAGCTAATGCCTTCAGCATTCAGCATCTGATTAGAACCAGACCACAATGGGTTCTGAGGGATGCTAGGTCTTCCCTCAACCATAAACTGCTTCTTCAAGTTGTATCTTATCTGAGTTTATTGGCTCAATTAAAATGAAAACCAGAGTATGCCGAACATAGTCCCAATAAAGGGAATAACCTTAAGGGAGGGGACTCACAGTACGTTACCATTCAAACCTCAGTCTAGTCCTGTGGTTCTCACTCTTCCTAATGCTGCAACCCTTTAATACAATTCCTCTTGTGGTCACCCCAAGCATAAAATTATTTTTGTTGCTACCTCATAACTGTAATTTTGCTGCTGCTATGAATGAATCATAATGCAAATATCTGTGTTCTCTGATGGTCTTAGGTGACCCCTGTGAAAGGATCAACTGACCCAAAGGGGCCATGACCCCACAGGTTGAGAACCATTGGTCAAGTACATGCTGGTTACTTAATAAATGATTATTAATTCAGTACAGAGGTAAACAGAGCCAAAAAGCATATCCCTATCTATTTTCTCCTCTTCTCTAACAATCAGCATCTTTACATATTTTTCTAGCAGCTTCCGAACCATCCTATGTCTTGCTTCTGAAGCCAGTATGTTTCCATTCTGATTTCAGAACAGGTGAAAGAAATAAGCCCTTCCCACTCCCCAGACACGTGCTCGTGGGGACTCCACAGACTGCTGGAGTTGCGTGCTAGAGCAGCGGAGAGAGCCTGACCACATCATGTTTGTGAAAACTGCTTCTTCTACTGACGACAATACAGACAGAAACAGCAGCTTCAGTAGGAAGAGCAGCATGGGCATCAGCAACCAAGATCTGAGAAGCTTGACCCGGAAACACAAACGCCGGAGAGAGCAACTTTCCTTTACCTGCCGTCCACGGGCCTCTTGTCTCCAAATCCTCACCCAGGGCATTGGCCCTCACCATCTCAGGGGTAAAGGAACACATTCATACAACTGTAAGTTCCTGAAGCCCTTCATGTGTGTTGTCTGGTCAAGCCATGCAATAGACGTCTTAATTTAGATTCCTTATATAAACTAAACGGGAGTAAGAGGTGGAATCACAGGTTGAGTATGGTTCCTTTTATTCTTTACTTGTGCACATTTTGCTATTTGGCATTATATTGACCTTTGTAAGAAAAGAATACGCAAGACATGACCTTTGACCTCAGGACCATAGCTCAATAGGTAAATAAGTATCAATAGCTCATTTGATTAGAAAGTCAGTGTGCACCCAAAGCCTACATATAAGTACATATATACTCATTTGTTAATAATTGTGTAACCACTGGCCACCTTCAAACTAATACTCCATTAGAGAGAAGAGCCTTTTAAATATTTAGTCTCAACAGCCAAAGGGAAGGAAGCATAGTATTTGCATAGCTCCTGGAGGAGCAAACACTGACTTTATCTGAACACACCGGACCTGTATCCTGGCAATGTCCTCATTCATAAAAATATTTTTTTTTCATGCCTGATATTAAGCAGAATAAAAATGCACATAAAAAAGACAAGCTCTAGAGTGTAAGCATGACCATAAAGAAAGAAAAAGAAAATATAAGCATATTTTAAAAATGCATCTTGATTACACACTCCAGACTGATAAAAGAAGACGGATCCCCTGGTGTGCACACTCGAAATATAACTTCAATATCTGAGCTTCTTGTTTATTTCTTCCTTTTTTTGTATTAAAAATTCACTCTTTAATAACAGCAGAGGAACAATAAAAATTGATTTCAAAAGGGAGTAATTTAGTTCTCTGGGAGGTCATCACTTTGGCCTTGATTTACAATAATATAAAGAGCATGAGTTCTCTGTAAGGATCATGTTTACGTTTGGAGCATTAGTCTCTTCTAAGCAGGAGGTAATTAGAAGTTTTAGAGACTAGTGTTTGTGGCAAGAGAGGTGGGGGTGAGAGGGTGGGGACAGCTTTGGGATCCCTTTCAAATCAGCACTTCATCCCACCCTGACCTCAGTCCTCAGCAGAGAGGTACAGAAATAGGTTTTCATCCTCATGTTAAAGCTGTTTTACCAAATTCCACGGGTTTTTACAAACAGTACTTTTTTTTTTTTTTCTCTTGCCCTCAGTAAAAATGGAAACCAGCTTTGTTGCTTTTCCTGGGGTGTTCTTAGCCAGCTCCTCTGTCTCCAGCCACCCAGGAGATGTTCCTTTTTTTCCTGTAATGGCAGGCTGTTAATTAGCACAGCTCAGTGGCAAGAAGGGGGGGAAAAAAAAAGAAAGAAAAGAACAGAAGGGAGGAAAGGTTCTGTTTTCAAAGGCTCTCCAGAAGGAGTGGACGATTCGTTTGATTTTATGTGTGAAATCCAGCTCATGTTCTAGAAGTTTGCAAGGCCGGGCAGGAAACGCATAACTGTCAGGAGGCCCGTCTCTGTGAGGGAAGAAGAGAGTCATCAAAGACGCCCAGCCCTGTGTGGGAGCCATCACTGTGGGGGTCAGACCATCAGTCCAAAAACAACTGAGGCTGGCTCTGTGACTGGAGCTGTTTCAAGACCGGGTTAACTCCCACTTCAAAGAAACCCACAGACAGGAAATGAAAGGTCAAGACTTTATCTTTTGGATCTGTTTCCAAAATGGCCCCAGGATTTGACCTCTGCTGTGTCTCACTAGCGTATTTCAAGGCTTATCATCACTGTTTGCCTTTTATCAAGAGCCAGTAACACACACTGAAGATATGAGAGGGCGTATATGCTACTGCGCCTCCTCGTTTTGAGCTCGGTGATGATTAGACTGCTGTCCTTCTGGGAAAATGAGGCTGTACAACTTGGTGCGTAAGCATATATCCACAATAAAAAACAAAACAAAACAAAACTGTCCAAATCTAGATTTAAGAAAAAAATTACTAAGGTAAGGCTTTCAGTGGAAAGTAGACAACCAGGTTTGGATGCACATTTCATAGAAAGGAAACGAAGAAAAGTGCCCTATCCCCCACCCTCACCCACACTTTGTCTCCTCAAAGGGAAAGACAGTGAAAAGGAAACTTTATTCGAGATATTTTTCTAAAAAAAGAAGTTCAAAGTCTCACTGAACACCTTTGGAATCACCTTAGGCTTTTTCTGATTCATGGTCCTATCAAAATCAGGCCAGTTTACTCTCTGCCTCACACCATGGCGAGTCATGTTGGTACCTGGTAACGAGTTCATCATGGCCTTTCACATGGGATGTCAAACAAACAGGATCTCCATCATATCTAGTGAGCAAGTTTCGTCTGGCCCTACCCCACAGCAAGCTGTTTAGAAATGCTCGGAGGTCTGACAGATCTTCCTCTAGCAAAACAAGGACATCACAGGGCTTTCTTCCTACTGTTTCTTGAAGGACAGAGTCTTAATCTCTCCTCCTTGCCCTCCCAGCCCCGTGACACTTGCTTCTGTGCCTAACCAGCCCGGTGATGCATTCTGAGGTCCGTCACCTCCTCTATCAACTTGGGAACCATCCTGGTTAATTTTAATTGTGAGCTTGACACAGCCTAGAGACATCTTTGAAGGGAGCATCCATTGAGGGGCCTGTGGGCATATTTATTGGGTTCTCTTGATTGATAATTGACATAGGAGGGCCTAGCACACTATGGGAAGTGCCATTCCCTGGGCAGAGCATCCTGGGCTATATAAGAAAGCTAGCTAAACCGAAGGCTGTGAGCAAGCTAGAAATCAGTGTCCTCCATCATATCTGGCTTCTATCACTGACAGACTGAGACTTGGAAGTGAAGGTCATATAAAGCTCCTTACTGCCCTTGCTTGCTTTTATGTGTTTCATCACAGTAACAGAGATGAAACTTGAACAGGAGCTATGTTGCAGAGTGCAACAGTGACAAGCAGACAGGCAAACTCCTCCATAAATACTTGAACTCATCCAAAGATCTGTTGAGTCTCATTTTGTATGACCAAGCTGCAATCCTCTTTCCTGATCAGGCTTTCTCCTCTGTGCTATGTTTTCTAGTGTCTATCAATTCATTGTTTACTTTTTTAAAAAATAGCTAATACACATATGTGCTGGATAGTTTTATGCCAACCTGACATAGGCTAAAGTCATCTGAGAGGAGAGAACCTCAATTAAGAAAATGTCTCTCTTGGGCTACAGATGCTAATTTTCATTGGGAGTTGGTCATAAGTTTTTTTTTTTTTTTTGGTCTTATTCAGAGAGAAAATGAGGTTGGACTCAGCAATGTCCCTCTTTTCCTTTATCTTTCCTTCATAGGTATGTAGATAGGGGTTAAAATAAAGAAGAGGAGATTTAGAAATATAAAGGTATGATAGAACAAAAAGCAGATTATTGAACCTGTTCCTCAACTTAAGGCCTTAATTGTTACTTCCAAATAAGGTTATTTTTAATTCATTGGTATAGAATCTTGGATATAGATTCAAAATAAGTTTAATTTTGATACATTGGTATAGAATTCAAACTTAAGATTTTTCTTCATAGACATTATATATTTCTACTCTAATATGAAGTATTGCACCCATACAACTCAATTATAATACAAGGTTTATTTCCAATACCTTGAAAGCGGTATTGCAGGATCTTTAGGATAATTAAATAATACAAGCTAATTGTTAGTTGATCAAATCTTGATCAGGTCAATTACTAGTTTATTTTTATCACAAGAATATACATCCTAGGTTTAACACATAGATATGAGTCTATAGATATATATGGTAAAATAGTTAGATAAGGTCTTCAAAAGCCTCAGAGATCTACAGAATATGGCTTTTAAAGATTTTTTATTATTATTATTTTAAAGATTCTTTGACAGCAAGACAGGTTAGCTCCTGGCACCACCCAACCTACCTCAAAGAAAATGATGAGCATCAAAGAACCTTCTTATGGAGATGGCTTCAAATGCCACACCTGGGCTGGTGGTGCTGGGTTCTATAAGAAATCAGGTTGAGCAAGCCATGGGGAGCAAGTCAGTAAGAAGCTCCCTCCATGACCTCTATATCCTCCTCCAGGTTCCTGCCCTGCTTGAGTGAGTTTCTGCCCTCACTGCTTCTGATGATGAAATGTTATATAGTGCTGTGCATGAAATAGACCCTTTCCTCCCCAAGTTGCTTTCGGCCACGGGGCTTTATCACATCAATTAATAACCCTGGCTACAATAACACGTTTCAAACCCAGAGACATCAAATAATGCCATAAAACTCTTCTCTTTAACATGTACTCAGAGTCAGAGTTCTGTAGTTATTATCAAACCTCCTTACCATTGGCCCACAAAGAAAGTATTGTTTATATCTCAGGTTGATTTTGCTTGCTTGGTTAAGGGGTCTTTGAGACAGGGTCTTGCTTTGTAGCCCAAGCTTTCCTGGAGAGCACTGTGTAGACTAGGCTGGCCTAGAACTGTGGCAATTCCCCTGCTTCAGGCTCCCACGTGCTGAGGTTATAGGCATGAGCCACCACACACAAGGCTTTGAAGCAACCATTGCTATTATTTTCTTCTCTGTTCAGTCAGTAGAATTACCTAGTAAATGCAGGACAAATGTAAAGACAGCAGGCTTTGTGCACCAACTATGCCTCTGTAATTACAATATGAACAACTCAATGTCCTGCTCCCCCTCCCCAGAAGGTTTTCAATACTTTTCTTTTTCTAAAAAATATTTAAGAAAATATCTTTTTTTCTTTCTCTGTGATTCACAGTTCTGATGGAAGCAGTAAAGTCAGTATGGCCAACAAACAAACTTAAAAATCTTAGGAAATCCTTATAAGGAAATATGCTTGCATATTTCTAGTCCTCAATAATGCATCATATTCTAATGTGTGTGTGTGTGTGTGTGTGTGTGTCTGTGTGTGGTGTTTGGTTTTTTGTTTTGTTTTGCTTGGGGGTTGTTTTTTGGTTTTTTTGGCAAGGAAATATTTTTTCAAGGTACAGACCTCAGAATTGAAGAAAAGTTCTCATACCCTATAACATGACCTAGAAAATCCAGGAAGAGACAGTTTTCTTAAAGAAAACTCTGTGACACATCAGAATCAAAAACAGCAAGTACAGTGAGAAATACAGAAACTCATAGGACATCTCTGAGGAAACAAAGGAATGTGCCAAGTCACACTGTGCAATGAGGAAAGCAGTGGGTCAAAAGAAAGGGAAAATCAGAAAGGTTAAAATCTGTATGAGGAAGGCGGCTAGAGAAGAAAGCGTGGTTTATGCTGACCCCACAACTCTAAATCCCACCACCATTCCTGTCCTTCCCTTCCATGTGCCGCTGTAGGGGCAGCTGGCTCTCCACTGTTCTTACATCTTTTCATGCTCTTTGCCTTGTGAGTTCTCAGCTGAAGGAGAATCAGAGACTGTTTCCCTCTCTCCAGCTGTGCTCTAAAACCCTTTCAAAAAGAATAGTTTTCAAGGAGTTGAAGGGATGGCTCAGTGGTTAAGAACACTTGTTGCTCCTGCCAAGGACCTGGGTTCAGTTCCCACCATGGGTACGGTGACCAACAACCATCTGTCACTCCAGTTGCAGGGGATCTGACACCCTCTTCTGAACTCTCGCACACATGTGACACGGACGTACGATGCAGACAAAACACTCACACGCATAAGATTAAAAAAATAAACTTTAAAAATATTTTTGAAGATCACTAACGATTGGAATAAAATTGTAGAAAGATGCTCATATTCAAATACAGAAACATAAAGAACTACAGCAAAAGTAAAATAAGTAGATAAAAGTTTATATTTTAAAAACCATGTCCTTTTTAGAAATTAACACTTCCTTCCCATCCATTTATCAGATCAAGTTGATTCTACTTATCTGATTCCTGGAAATTGGTGAAACTTAGGACAAATTGGAATTAATTTCCTTTGGGAGAGAAAAGCTATGTCCTCATAGCTACAGCAAAGGGCATATTTCAGGTAATAGTACTGGCACTTGGGACACATACTTCTAGTCACATAAAAGATGGTGTACTTGATACCAGCAAATGTAAATTACTTATTGATTCCTGATGAAATAGCCTTCAATATTTTCCTTTTGGTCCCCTGAAAAGGGTTTTAATTACATGGAGATCTGTGATGCCGTCTTAAAGACTTCACAACACCACGGAGTCCTTAGAATGGAGTAACGTTACTCCACACGTGGCAATTATTGTGCAGCTAATTAGTGCGGCTTACTGTGAGAGGCAACTGATTAATTATGTTTGGACGTTGCCACTGAGAGAAAACCAAGAGCTTCCAGCTTCAAAATTGCAACCTCTGCCTTTCAGCTAACAGAAAACCTTCTAGCTGGATGGTTACTCAGTGTCTTATCCAGCCCCACTCTGGGTTAACAGGGGCACACCTGAAGCTCTACAATAATTGAAGCTGCACAAACATTCCAGTGCTCTTGCCTTCCATCACCTTGGGAGCATAATTAAAGAGGCAGCTGTGCAGTTTCTAACTTCTTGGCTCAACTCCGTGGGCAGTCGTGTCTTTTATCATCAAAGGAAGGATGCCTACCTTTGTCACACCCTGGAAGCATTGTGTCCAGAAGGCAGCTAAAGAAGAGTCAAGAGACTCATGCCATTTTTTTTTTCCAAATTTACATTAACCCTCAAGCCTCCGTACTTGCTTTCTCGGTTTGAATTTGGTGGTCACCCCTTCAGCTTCATCTCCATGTCTATACCACAGCAGTGTGGGAACTGCAGCCAGCAGGCTACTGGAATGTTCTTGGGTCTATCTTACAGTTGCTTTGATTCTCCTCCTCCCCCCAGATTCAAAGAAAAGACCTTCTTATTGGCTCGGTGCAGGGACAGTAGGGATGACATGCAAGATGAACATTCATTCCTGTTGAACAACAGACTGAATTCTACCCCAGGAGGGGGGTGAAATGAGTCCCACAGGTGTCACAGAAAGCCACCAGTGTTAGTGAGGAGAGCTGGGTGAAATGGAGCTATGGGAGGGTGACCGTTCTCAGCCAGAATCTCTACTCATCTCCCATCTCTTGTTGGTATCTCTTCTTTAAGTATTAGTCTCCCTCTGTCACTGCCCAATTGCGGCTCTTACTAACTTCCATCTGCAGCATCAGTTTTATAGGTCAATCATTTCATACCTTAATATGACTATAAGTAACCTGTGAATCTCATTAACAAGTCAGAATCCGGTTCAGATTCTACTTTTGACTCAAAATTATATCATTTTATCCAGTAGCTAGGTGATCCCAAAGCCAGTTTCTCTTTTTCCCGGAGTCCTCTTCCAATGGCATTTATCTATTTTGTATTTTAAACAGGGTCCCATGTAGATAAGGATGACCTTGATCCTTCTGCCTCCACCTCCCTTGGTGAGATTAGAAGAGGAGCCACCATGCATGCCAGCTTTAATGTAGCGCTAGGGATCCAACCCTGGTCTCTTGCATGCTAGGCCAGCATTCCACCAACTATATTGCACTATGATAATTCTTCAAGTGGCCCGCCCCAAGGGGCTGCCTTTCTATTTTCCGTAGCATATCCAGCTGGGTGCGATGTTAGACCTCATCCATCACAACATCTTGATGTGCCCACAACTGCAGCTCATGGTACAGCATTTGCCTAACATTCATGAGGCCCTGGGTTGGACTCCTCAACCCTGCAAACCAAACCAATCCCCCCAAAACAAGTCATGACTGAATGTCCATTAATGCCTCATTGAACCTATTGAGATCTCAGTATTTCCATAAGATAAAAGTACTTGTTTTGGGTAGATTTTACATATGGTTGAAGATTTCTTTCAGGGTGTGCTACTGGCCAGCCACCCACATTTTGCATAGGTAGCTTTGAAGTGCTCTTGAGTCCACTTTCTCCTTTCAGAATAACCATTCATATTTTAGCCATTTGAGGAGATATTTCTCCTACTTTGTGCTGGTAAACCGAACACCAGGGATGGATTGTTCTGGCAGGTGTCATGGATTCAGGTTCTTATAGCATTTGGGGGTTCCCAGACTGATTAGCTTGGAATGTCCACCCAACTTGTTTTATAAATGTCTGCACAGCAAATGATTGTCAAGATGTGTCTATGCTATCCCAAACTATGAATGTTTTTGGACATTAAGTGAATATTGCAACATGCATCCTAGACACAAGTCATAAAGCTTTGCTTTTCAAATTAAGTAAGATGTTTTTAATCTCCCAGCTCTCCTCCTAAAATTCCATTTTCTTTTGTTTGTGATACTTTATATTTCAGAATCACTCCCCAGACTAATTATAATAAATAACCCTCAAAAACCTATGAAGAATGTAAATCCACAGAGAAACCAGAAGCCATCTGTACGTTGGTCACCTAACCAAGGCCATTTATCTGTGCCTATTGACTGGTCATTGAGTGATCTCAGTGAGTTTGAGGTTGTATTTCATGTTGCTTGCAAAGAGACATTGCAAGAAAAAATGTTTTAAAAAATATTTAAAACTGAGACACAGACTGAGCTTACCTTTTTTTTTTTTTTTTTTTTAATACACCAGCACCTCTCGAATAAAGTATAAAGCTCAATCGGGAAGTAGCACACACTAAGAATCCACAAGCCGAAGGTGGTGCTCCAGTTTGGGCAGCAATGGAGACATAGCACTGAGGTCTCTACCACGTGATGGAGGAGGCTGTGTAAGAAGAGCTCTGTTCTTCTCTGTCTTGTGAGTCTGTTTATTTCCCTCAGCCTAATAGTGTCTGTTTCCATCCATTTTTCTGCAAACTGCACAATTTTTTTTTCTTGTTTTCTTAGGGGGTAGATTTCTTTCCTTTAAATACCGGCTGTTTTAGCTTTTATCCCAGGCACCCTGTCTTTTATACAAGCTAAGTACAGTCTCCCTCATCATAAAATAGTAAATACCCGAGGTGCAGGATTACTTGTAGTTTGAGTCTCAAACCTTTTTGCAGTCTTGCTGGCTGCATTTCTGTTTGTTCATTTTATTCTTCTCTCATATATTTCATCTTAGCCGTAGTTTCCTCTTCCTCCACTCTTCCTGGCCCACCCACCACACACACATGTCCCCTCCCCCCAGATCCACTGATTCTCCATTTCCCTTCTGAAAAGAGCAGGCCTCCCAAAGAGATCAACCAAACATGGCATAGCGAGATACAACAGACTAGGAACAAACTCTCATGTCAGGGCTGGACAAGGTGAACCACTGAGAGGAAGGGGGTCCCAAGAGCAGACAAAGGAGTCAGAGACACTGCCCACTCCCACTGTTGGGAGGTCCACAAGAACACCAAGCTACACAGCCACAATATATATAAAGAAGACAAAGCTTAGACCCATACAGGCTCCCTGATTGTTGCTGATTGTACCTGATTGAGCCCTTGTGGGCTCTGCTTAGTTGACTCTGTGGGCCACACTCTTATGGTGGCCTTGACCCCTCTGGATCCTACAGTTCTTCCTTCCCTTCCTCCATAGGGTTCCCCAATGTTTGACTGTGTGTCTCTGTATCTGTTCCCATCAGTTGCTGGATGAAGCCTCCCTGATGATGACAGGGCTATGTCCTGGTCTATGGGTACTTGCTAGGTGAATTTTAATAGTTATTTAGATAGCTTGTAGCAAGCATAGACAAAGACTCAACATTTTTGTTTCATGTATGTCTTATACAATTCCTTTATAAAGTCTCTATGCCAGTTCTCAGAAGGATGGAAGACTAAAACAAACAATAATCATGTAATATGAAAGACACTATGTTAGACTGCATTATTTTTCTTTTGCTCTTTATTCTTCCTCCTGACAGTTTCCATAGAAACTTCAGAAATTATTCTTTTGTATGTGTGTGTGTGCGTGTGTGTGTGTGTGTGTGTTTGTGCATTTAGCCTGCATGTATGTGTGTCTGTGCACCATTTGCATGCAGTCAGCTTGAAGACCAGAAGATGGCCTTGGATCCCCTGGAACTGGGCTTAGAGATGGGTGTGTTCTAACATGGGTGCTGGGAATTGAACCTGCATCCTCTAGAAGAGCAGCCATTGCTCTTAACTTCTAAGCTGTATCTCCAGGCATTTTGCACAAAACAATTTAAAAAGGTCTTTGCATTACTGTGACGTGTGGCTTGCAGGACTCTGCTGTGATCAGCACAAGGATTGGGGTGCTCTTCTGTGGAGACCCCACTGTACCCTTGGTGTACTTCTCCCAGAGTACATCTCACACTGCACTGCTATTGCTGCTTTTCTTGTCCATCTGCTCAACTACTTAAAGACCTATTTCTAATTAACTAACCCCAATCCCTAAGGGCGTGTGGCATGCAACAAGTAAAGAAACCTTGAATACACAGTCAGTATTTATTTTCTACCATGTAAATTGAAAGTAATTATTTAGAAATCCACCAAATATATACTGTTTTAGACCCTGTAGCTGAGTCTGGGAGGAATAATTCAAGGAGTGATGACATTTCTTATAGAATTCCTAAGTAAATAAGATATGGTTAATCCAGTGAGCAATGGCTTGCTGCTCCCATGCTGCGTGCCATGTATTATGATTATTAAAAGCATTTTATAGGCAGTTATTTTTATTTTCTGAGCATTTTTAAAAATTTTGTCCTGCAACATCCCCCGTGTCCTCCCATTCTCTCTCAACTTTATGAGTTCTTATTTAATTATTATTGTAATGCACACACATAGGCAACCTTCTGAGTCCTTTTAGAGTGCCTTATATATATATGTGTTTTGGAATAACAACATGGGATTGAACAGCCTATTGGGGGGCGGAGCTCATGCCTAGAGAAGAATAATTCTCTCTCTCTTAGAAATCTGTAGCTCTTCATCTAGACATGAGCCTTATGAGAGCTCCACCATCCACTTTGTGATGTCACCCAGCACTGTAATTTTTTCATGTAATTTGTACATAATTTTAATTTTAATGTAACTTTTAATAACTTGTTTATGATAGGAAATATTAATGTTATGAGAGATGACAATTTGGTAAAAATGGTGAATTTTGTATAATAAAAGAACTGAGAAGGTGAAGTTCTCTTCTTCAATTTATGAAGTATGTCTGGATTCTTGGAAAATACCAATGGCTCAATGCTCCTTAAAAATTGTCAACACCAAACTGTATTATTTGAATAGTTAGTGCTTTGTTCTTACTCTCAGAATAAGTTAGGGAAAGCAAGTCACAAGAAAGAGCATCACCACTGACCTTAACACCACAAAAGGCAAGCCCACAGCCATGATCTTGTCGCATATGTTAATTACAGGTCTGATAAGATAAGGCAGAACACATAGCTAAATGTCTGCACATGCATCATTTGTGTCCAAGACACAAACAAAAAACTAACAACAACAGCAAAAGCAGAAAGACCTGTGACAGAATCAGGAGCACAATCAGAACCCTGATGCCATGATCCTTGGCTCATACAGCGTCCTTCTATTTTAGCTCTGTCAGCATTTGGAGCTGAGGGTAACATGCTCATTTCCAAAGATGCCTTGCTGCTCCCAGCATCTCTCAGATCTCATTGTTTTCCATAGGACCTCTTTTATTCTTTCTTTCTCTCTAAATAAATTGCCTAGAAGAAAATCAGTTCTTGGGCTTTATTCAATCCCTCGTGGTTGAGATGTAATCTATAACTTTTAAACTGTAGAATGAAAAGTTCTGGATAAAAGTATCCTAGACACTGACCCATGCTTAGCAAACTCAAGGTTTTCTTGCTTGGAAAACACAACACTGCTTTACAGATGTAGTTCTATGATTGTCCCATGCTCTAGAAGAAGCATGAATTTTTTTCAGCTACACATAGCTTGTGCTCATTCTGGGGACCATTGAGAGGGTATAAATGCAAGAGCCCAAAGAGGGCCTGTGGTGGCTGCTGCTCCCTCTACTGCTGCTGGTTCCTGTTGCTGATGTTGCTATTTCTGGGTTGCTGGATTGTTGGGTTCTGCATTGCTGTATTGCTGGTTTGCTTGTTGCTGGATTCCTGGATTCCTGGTTTGCTGGTTGCTGGATTGCTGGGTTGCTGGATTGTTGGGTTGCTAAATTGCTGGTTGCTGGCTTGCTGGCTTGCTGGGTTCCTTGGTTGCTGGATTGCTGGTGCTGGATTGCTGTTTGCTGGATTGTTGGGTTGATGGTTGGAGATAATCTGAAGACAAAGATTAGACTTGCCCTAGGCAACTTGATGCCCCTAATCAGCAGGAGTCTACAGAGTTCTATGGCTCCTTTCCCTTCAAACCTTCTTTCTGTCTTACTTAGTGTTTGGGGGGTTGGAAGGGATTAGAGTGGAATAAGGTTTGGAAGGATGGAAGATAATAAAACCCAATAAAGTAGCTCGAAAAATATGACTACAAGTCATAATCACAAAACATCACAAGCGTCACACTAACATTTTCTTTTTTTTTAATCTTTATTTGTGTGTGTGTGTGTGTGTGTGTGTGTGTGTGTGTAGGGGGGGATGTGCTGAGGTCAGAGGACAACTCTGTGAAATCAGTTCTCTCCTTCCATCTTTTCATGCCTATAAGATCCAAATCAGGTGTCTATCTTTGAACAAGCCTTTTTTCCTCACTGAGGTATCTCACCCACTCAACATTCTATTTTTCTGTACTAGTCGGTTTTCAACTGAGACCTTTAGCTTAGAGGTTTCTTTGTCTTCCTTTACTTCCCACCCAGAAAAAAAAGTTAATTCTGAATGCAGGGCAGGACCGCCCAGTCATTATCATATCTGACTTATAGGAACAATTGTGAAAGTAGAATGTAAAGCATGCAGCAGCAGTTCTCAGCCTGTGGGTCATGACCCTTTCATAGGGGTTGCCTAAGTCCATTGCAGTATGGTTCGTAACAGGAGCAGAAGCATAGTTATGAAGTAGCAATGGAAATAATTTTATGGTTGGGGGCCACCACATGAGGGGCTGCATTAAGTGGTCACAGCAGTAGGAAGGTTGAGAGCCACTGACACACAGGATGGTATTCTTCTTGACTTTTGGACAGCACGAAGGCTGCACTGAGTAGTATATATCACAAATATGTGGAAGATTTGTCTCCGACATTCAGTTCACAACAGATGGAAAAGGAAATAAAAGAAGAGAGAGGGGTGTCTGTGGCCACAGTGACTTTGTCTGACATTGGCTGGTGAATGCAGTACTAGAACATTCCCAGTATATTTTCTTTTTCCTTTAAGGCTTATGTAAACTGTCTCTTTATAGCCTCTACCAGATGTTTAAAAATTACATAATGGAGGCTAGATATAAGAACATTGCTTTATGCAAAGAAAGTGAGTAATTAAGATGAGGAGATGGAGTATGTTTTAGTATCCCAGGATCTTAGGGGAAGAATAAAAACACTACATTCAACACAAAAAAAGCCCACAAAACACATTTTTTTTTTTAAACAGTACTGTTACCAGAATCTTGTTCCACTCTCCCTTAAGCTTCCAAGTTATTGTTTTTTTTATCAAAAGAATTCCGAGGAGACACACAGAGTGCAATGTATAATATAAACAGAGTTCATTATAAAGCAAGGCGCCCCTAGTGCATGAGAGTGGACAATGGCCCTGGAGATCAGTGCAGATGACAGTGGACAGTGGCAGAGAGACCACAGTGGTGAGCTACATATATGCCAAAGTAAATTTTATAGTATTCTTTACTTTTCTAGAACAGACAGCTTTCCTGATGGGCAGATTTTTTTGTTGTTGTTGTTCAGGTGATTTATGGGCCCATTTAGATTAATTCCTAAGGGAGCAGACATTAGAATGTGTTTGTTCTCTGAAAAAAAAAAATGTCTCCACCCAAGGATAAAGATTCAGCCCGGAATCCATTCCTTCTATGTAGATATGTGTGTGTGTGTGTGTGTGTGTGTGTGTGTGTGTGTGTGTGTGTAGCTATCATTTATGTATCTTTAGCTATCATCTATCTCTATATATTATCTTTCTATTTTTCTATTTATGTATTCGTGTGTGTGTGTGTGTGTGTGTGTGTGTGTGTGTGTGTGTGTGTATTTTAGTGTTCCACGAGTGCATCATAGAATGTATATGGAGGTCAGAGGACAACTTGCAGAAGTTGCACCTCTTTGTATCATGTGAATCCCGGCTTCTACCTCATGTTGCCACACTTGACAGCAAAAGCTTTTACATACTGACTCATTAGGACGGCTTTCAGATCCCATTGTTTTGACCAAAAATTATATAACAGAGTAAATTAAAATGAAAGCAGCAAAGCAAAGAAAGAAAGGCAGGGACCAAAGCCTTCGCAAGTCATGTATTATCAGGAACTTCAACAATGGCCTGACCCCTCTACCCCCCCTCCCTTTCATTTGTTACTGCAAGGAGAGGCAGCTGTGCTGCTTTTTCCTTCTTTAAAACTAGTGCCTTACGAAGGACACAGGAGGCGTGCTGGAAGCTACATATGAAGAAGAAGTCCACCTGTCCTCCATCTATCCTCTGTGACCTTCAAGGCTGTGATTTCTAAACTTGCCACCTAGGGGTAATGGGCCCTAAATCCAGAGCTTCCTACATGTTCAACAAAGTCTTTACCACTAGACCTTCCTGCCTCTACTCCAAAAAAATACATATTTTTTATCTGTTTGCATTTGACTTTTTTTTTTTTTTTTTTTTGCATCTTTGCTGATCATATTGGGATCTGTTTTCAGGAGGAATATCTAGTTACCCGCTAGCTGGCACACCTTGCCAAGTGCCTGCTGTTAGCTCTCAAACACACAAAACAGCCTGATGTTTTCACTCTGTATGAAAGAATAAAGTCTCTGCCTGCCATTTTAATCTCATGGTGTGTTTAATAAATAGCTCCTAGCAGTAAATGATAGCATTCAGTTAATATGTTGGCATAAATCAGTTTATAAACTCCAGGTTACATTTCACAGGTATTTTATATTTTCAAATATAAAATATCAAGAGAACAGTTCAAACATTGCTGGTTTTATTTCGTCAAATTCATGAGCTTTGATGTTCTATGATGTTAAATTACCTTTAGGCCTTAATTTATCAGGGAACAATCTAGAAACCTATTTATCCGTGGAAGCTGGGCAAATAAATCTGGGGATGATTTATTGACTATTAGCTTCTACATTAAAAAAGAGGATATGTGGGATCATACATCATATGTGACACTAAAGTACTAAGGTTAGGATATCGAGTATAAAAAGTTTAAGTATGAACAGGAACAAGGAAGTAAAGAAGAGGGGAGAATAGAAGACAGGTTACCAAAGCCAAGGACACGGAAGAAAGCCTTGTGGAAATTCACTATTTTGTGAGCTAATTTGAAAACATACTTAAAAAAAAAAAAAAAAAAAAAAAGGAAAAGTGTTTAATGAAGGTGGCCCACATGGGCAGACCATGGTTCCTTCAGAAGACTTGGTTTGTTAAATGAAAATTTCAGTGCTCAGTGTAGGATCATGCCTATGAGTCGTTGTTCAGAGAGGCCCCAGAGACCCCAAAAGAATGCTGACTAATAGTGCAACTTTGTGTTTTCCACTATAACTATAAGGTAATACCTTGTTACTGAAGACACAGTATACTTCAGTTGCAATGCAAAGAGAAATCAACCTGGCACTAACCTGGAACACCCCACCCAGAGAGGCCTCTGACTAACTTTCGTGACACAAAAGGCGCAGCGTAGGCTGCTGAGTGAGGCAGGCCATCATCTGAGCTACCCAGCTGTGGACTCTACATGCTGTGGTCCAGACACATCAAGGCAAGATGTATCTATGGGTGAGATAATGGCATGAGTGTTGTGGGAAGAACCGACCATTTTCCTGACTGGATTTGAGGACCCATAGGGGAAAAAAATACCTGGAATTTTAAACCTGGTCAAAAGCCTATGAACAGGGAGGCAATAGGCCCTAGTGGGGGTAACATTACTATTCTTTTTATTAACAAGCGTGCAGTCAAGACTGCCTTCTAAGTATCTGTGTTGATAGAATAATGCTTCTCTCAACATTAGTCAAATGAGCTTCTTCTTATAGCAGGTAAGAGTCAACATGCTGAGAATAACTGAGCGTTGAGTGCTCAGCCCTAAATGAAACATCTGTATCAATCCCCACAGTGCTTGGGAAACATCAAAGAAGACAAGGTAGAGAGTACTTACAAGCCAGAGGACAAGGAGGAGCACTATATGACAGAGACTGTGCATGCATGAACCCACAGCAACTATGATGGCACACACCAGTCCTGCACGACCAAGGGAGCTGAAATCCCAGCACAAATGTGGATGATGCTCTCATGAGCCCCACCCTCAGGTGAGGCGCCATTGACGTTGATGGTCCTTAGGAGAGAGAAGTACTTTTTCTTCAGAGGTATGGCAGGTGGTTGGTTGTTCAAGATCATACCAGTAGCTAAGACAATTGGATGGATTATTTACAAAATGGAAGTAGACAGGAAGCCAGAAGGGGCAGGAGCTGGGGTGTCCAGGGGAGGAGGACAGGAGAGTTGGAGGTGGGATATCTTCAAGATACATTGTATACACATATGAAGCTATCAAAGAATAAAATATATATTTAAATACAGCATATAAAACCAAGGATTGCAACATAGTTTGATGGGGCTAGAGATGTGGCTCAGTAACTAAAACACTTCCTGACCTTGCAGAAGACCTGAGTTCTGTTCCCAGCACCTACATCAGGCAGCTTATCTGTAAGTCCAGCTCTGGGGGACTCTAGGGTAGTCTTCGGGTATCCATGGGCACCTACACTTATGTGGCACACACTCATACCAACACACACACACACACACTAAACTGATAAGAAAGTTAATCTTTAAAAATATAGCTAGTTAAATAACTTTAAAGATAAGTTCCTGGAGATTTTAAGGAATGTTATTTCACACCTTAAAAAAAAAAGTGCAACTTTTTAAAGAATCATATTTTGAGCAATGCCTTGGGGTAAACCTGAAGAATGACATATCTCTCCAGTTTATTTTATCAGCTTACATGTGCAAATTTTCCTTAAAATGGATCTATCAACCACAAAATAAAATGTGTAGGGGATAAGAGTGACATACGGCACAGCAGAGAGACCACTAGAGAAGACTAGCTGGGACCAGCATTCAAATGGAGCCTGTATTCAGCTAAGCTAAGCATGGAATTTTGGTTTCAGAATGTGTAGAGTCTGGAATCAAAGGCTGCCTTGCTATTTGCTTAACTTGTAATTATCAGCAACTTTCTTTAAGTACTTCAAAACTACCAGTGTCATCCAGAAAAGGAAGAAAGTACTGTTTAATTTACAGGGGACAAATAGGTGACAGCTATGCTCTATTGGACATGATGATACCTTGTCTGTGTGTGATAAATAATCAGTTGTTGTGGCCCAGTAATTTTCTCAACAAATAAGTTTTGGATGCTTTCTTGGCCCAAGGTGAAGAAAACACTGGGTTTTTGTTTTAAACGTTCAGAGAAGAAAACGTAAGTAACTAATTGTAAGAAAAATATATAATTGAAAAAAGATACAAAGACCACAAAGGACCTACTCCTGGCCCTGAGACATTAAAGCTGCTCAAAGAGGGACTATTTGTACTAACTGAAAGTTTACTAGGCGTTTGTTCAGTCTAAGAAACGACATACGCATGGTAGGTAAGCAAAGGGAAGGGGCATGGCCAATGAAGCAATAAGTAGGGGGCCTTAAGATGATGGTTCTGCATGGGCTGATCATTCCTGGTGCTGTTATTAAGTGATACAACCCCTGCTCAAGGAATCAGTTTCTTTTGTCAAGTCAACAGATAATAACTTACTTAGGTGTGGCTTGTTTGTTTGTTTGTTTTGTTTTTGTTTTTTGTATCAGGCTGGGATCTTGCAAACTAGAGTGAAAATATGCACACATCTGTCTCTGAGAAACCTCCAGTAAAAAGAGAGATGATTAGTAATTATTATTCCAGTCACTTAAATACCTTTAAAGAAGAGCCTAATGTTAGAAGGAATTGAACCCATCAGCTCAATGTGATCTTTGATCTGTTTGGATCCCTGTTGGCAGGGTCTAGGGAGCTGAAATCCAAAGTGGAACAGGGCATAAGGAAGCATGGAATAGAACTTTCTAGATGGAGTTCCAATAAAAGAGAGCTATATAAGCCCTACTCAGAGGAGAAATTATGATGGATTGTGTGTGGCAGTACGCTGGAACAATCAAGGGCCATTTATCTCAACCTCACTGCATCAAAGAAGTCAGCCAGCATCACTTCCTGTTTGGCTCAGACTAAAATGCAAGAAGAGACAATAGAAATCTTTATCACTAAAAGAAGGGAGAATCCTGGGTCTACTGTGGGCAGCTGGTGTTAACCCCTGGAGGCTGACAGTGAATGCACTTGATGCTGGGACTTCTCGGTGCTTGACTGGGCTTTCTCTGGTTTTATGCTTCCTAGTGTTTTTCACAACTTAGTTCATTAAGGAAAAGCAGAGGGGAATAACTCTTTTAAAATACCAGAACGCTGCCTTTAATCCCAGATATGCAGAAGGCTGAGGCAGGATAGAAATATCAAGACCTGCTTGGGCCACAGAGTGGGTTCAAGGCCAGCCTGGGCAGCTCAGTGCAACACTGTCTCAAATGAAGAAAATGAAGAGGTGGTTGAGGACATCAATTAGAGACAGAGTACTTGATTGGCAGGTATGAGGCCCTGGGGTCAATCACCAGACCTAAGAGCAGCAGAAAATCAATTAAGGAACTCATTCAAATCTGTGCCTGCTGCTTCTACCTTCAAATTAATTCAACAATTAAACTGGATTTGTTTCCTTTTTTTTTTTTTTTTTTTTTTTTTGTCTCCATAAGACTTTTTTATTTTGCAACATAGCAATACATTCTCAACTGTTTTCTAACATTCTTAAAACATAGAATAGTTTACATACTCTTCCTCCAAAGGCACTAACACATTACTGAGCTCTGTTTTAACACTCCTCAAATACAAAAACAAAACAAAACGAAATCCAATATAGAGTAATTTCAGACACTTCTTCTCTCAGATAGATTTGCCCTTTGAAGTATCTCCCCTGGAGCTAGACTCTTTAGGTGCATTTCTTGGGCTTCCTCTTACCTTTTTTTCCTCAGGATTTTTCCATATGTTTTTCCAAGTTGGGCCTGGAGATCTCGCAGCTGTGGGGTTACGTCTGAGGAATGATTCGCTCCATACATGTCCTCTCTCAGTAAATTCTTTCCTAGAGAAACTGGAGAGTTTTTATGAACCCGTGTAAAGAAGTGAATATTTATGTTAGAATGATTATGTTCCCAACAAGAGCATTCATTGGATTTTAGCCAGGTGAAATCTAAACTCCATCTAAAAATCTAAATGATTAACATGGGTAGATCATTATGATGATAGCAGCTTTAGATTTTAAAGCCCATTCAAACATATCATTAAAAATAAGAACAGATTTTTTTTTTAAGGACATTTATTATGAGTTATGTCTTGTTGGGTGGTAATTAGGAGAATCGTTTTCAAGAGAATAAAACGGAATGGAATAAATGAGAGCAGGGATTGAATTCCAGACCAAGACTGGGTTGACAAGAATTTATTTAGATTTCAGGTTCCTGAGGGTAAAATTCTCAGTCCCAACAAAAAGAAGTAGTATATATTCTATTTTTTCCTTGACTACAGAAAATTAGTCTGGTTTTTTTTTTGTTTTTTTTTTGTTTTTTTTTTTTTATTGCAAATATAGGTTGCTTTGTTATGTTTCATTTTCTTGTTTGTTTGTTTGTTTGTTTGTTTCCAAGACAGGGTTTCTGAGTTGAACAGCCTTGGCTTTCCTGGAACTCACTTTGTAGACCAGGCTGGCCTCAAACTCACTCTGTCTCCCAAGGGCTGAAATTAAAGACATGCGCCACCATGCCTGGCTGCAAAGATTGAGTTTTTTTTTTTTTTTTTTATTTTTTATTTTTATTTTTTTATTAATTTATTCTTGTTACATCTCAATGTTTATCCCATCCCTTGTATCCTCCCATTTCTCCCCCCGCCCCCATTTTCCCATTATTCCCCTCCCCTATGACTGTTCCTGAGGGGGATTACGTCCCCCTATATATTCTCATAGGGTATCAAGTCTCTTCTTGGCTACTTGCTGTCCTTCCTCTGAGTGCCACCAGGTATCCCCCTCCAGGGGACATGGTCAAATATACACTATGGAATACTACTCAGCTATTAAAAACAAGGAATTCCCGAAATTTGTGGATAAATGGATTGAGCTAGAAATGATCATAATGAGTGAGTTAACCCAGAAGCAGAAAGAATCAAATGGTATATACTCACTTATATCTGCATACTAGCCCAAGGGGCATGTCCCACGAAAGCCTTCACTTACCAGGAAACTGGGACAGAGGGGAAGGCATCCTATTGGGACTCTAAATGAGAGACGCATGGGAGAAAGATTGAGTTTTTAAAGAAAAATCTGGTTTTGTAGTAGTTTACATATTTGCTTAAGGGCCACAGGTAGAGATCAGATGGACATGTGAAACATGTAAGTATATTTCCCAGAGGCTGACACAAAATGGCAGACAACACACCTGCATCCACTGCAAACTCCAAGGAATAAACTTGGGGAAGCGGAAGCTATCAGAAAGGGTGGGTGGTGGTTGAATTCTCTACCAAAGAAAAATACAAACTCTAAAGACAACAGGAAAGATAGTCTATCCTGGAGACATGGACAGAGTTGAGGAGGGCGCCCCCACTCCCAGTAAGAGGGAATAGATAGAGCCATATTTGAGATAGCCTCCATGAACCAGCCTCTATACTCTCAGTAGCAGATACTTGAGAGAAAGAAAGGGGCGGGAGCGGGGGGAAGAGGACAAAAGGAGCTTGTGATAGGAAGAGCGGAGAGAAACACTGTGAAAAATCCTCTCTTGGGACACTAGCAGAGAAATGACAAGACGGCATTTTTAAAATGCTCATGGTGAGTTAGGAGCTTGGAGGCCCTTGACACTGTATGAACCCAACTCTTGGAAAACTCAGAGCAGGTTCCTGGCACTGTATCCTGAAGCCTCGACAGTAGAGCAGCCGTAAACTGTCGGGGAAGAAACTTGGAATCCAAACTCACAGTACTGAGTGAGGTAGAGACCCGGTCAGACTCTACAGGGCAACATACACACACACTCTACGCAGCACCTCTGGCATTGGGAGGAGCAACCCAGGGATAGCAAGAGCACTCACAGACAGACTGGTGAAGGGCCGCCCACGTATGTGGCCAGCATCTGGGACCAGAGTCAACTCTGCTACCAGCAGTTAGAGTGTGGGCCTGAAACTGGTGTGCTCTAGCCGTGAAAACACTTTATACAACTACACCCACTCCCTCTTGGATATGAAACCACTACAATGAAAGGATAAGGGCAATTTCTTTTTTTTTAATTCAACCAAAGACCTAACCTCAGATGGATGAGTCCCAACACATGCACATATACACACACCTCACCACCTCTCTCTGTCTCTGTCTCTCTGTCTCTGTCTCTGTCTCTGTGTCTCTCTCTCTGTCTCTCTCTCTCTCTCTCTCTCTCACACACACACACACACACACACACGCACACCAAATAAATAAGACATGTCTCCTCCCACATTAATGGTCTCTCCTACACATTCAGTGATGCTCCAGGGATGGACTTGACTTAGGAGCATCAAGGGAATGAAGAAAAGCTAGCACAAACAGAAAACTCAGACTGGGCAGACTGGGTTCTCTGATGGAGACGCTGCAGCATCCTGGAAGTTCAGTGTCTTCATTAAACACAACTGAATATGGAAGTGGGTCTATTGTGTAGAGCTGAACAAGGAGGTGGGGTCAACACAAACAGATGAACAAGCCAGCAAGGTTATGGTATGCTCCTGGGTCATGGGGACAGATTCACCTAAGTAAGGGAGGAGTCAGGCCATAAATATCGGAGATATGGAAGGTGAAAGCTATGGTAGATATTTTTTTGCATATACTGTAAACATTGGCACTGAAACCCCCAAGGAAGGATTTGCTATCCCGCTAAGCCTCACTCTAAGGGAAAGGCTTTGCCATTCCCATGGATTTGGGGTGATAGGGCCCTTGACATGGTTACGCCAACAACATACTTTCATTCAGGCCTTCACCACTCAGGGCTTCCCCTACTCTCCACAGAATCCCAGAAAAGAACTCAAAACAATGATGCTAAGTATGTTCAAAGAAATCAAAGAAAGAAAGAAGAAATCCAGGAAGAAAGGAAGGCAGGAAGGAAGGCAGTCAATCAGCCTTGGGTTAAATCCAACGAGGGAGGTGAAAGATATCTGCAACAAAAAACTTAAAATACAGAAGAAATTGAAAACACTAGAAATATGCAATACACCTTGCCAAAATACATATGGAAAAATGTTTGATATATTTAGGCATCAGAGAAATGTCAATTAAAACTACATTGAGATTCCATCTCAACCAGTCAGAATAATTTTCACTAAAAAAACAAAACTGGCAAGACTACTGGGAAATGGGAACCTCTGTCTACATGCCTGTCATAACCTTAACTAATAAGGAAGATTATATACATATGTATATATGTATACACACACACACACACACACACACACACACACACACACACACAAAATGGGATTTTTATCTAGCCATAAAGAAAAATGATTCGGCATCTTTTACAAGAAAGTGGATGAAATGAACTGGAAATTACCAAACTAAATTAGATAACTCAGGCAATAAAAAGGAAAAACAAAAAACAAAACCAAGTATCAACTTCTATTAGTGGGGCCTAAGTTAAACATATTCATTGTATGTAATATATAAGTATATGAATACATATATGCTATGAATTCATATCTATCATATATACATACATACATACATACGTACGTACGTACATACATACACACATACATACATACATACATACACACATACATACATACACACATACATACATACATACACACATACATACACACATACATACATACGTATGTATGACTGAATAGGAATGTGACTGTGGACAAGGCGTCGAGAGCAAAAAGGATGGGGAGAAAGTGAAAACACAAGGGATGGTACTCTTGAATGAAGATGTCTTTATGAAAGCTGTTTCTATGTGGAATGGTTACAAGTAATTAGTTGTAATTTGGCAAGGTAACTCAATGGTTTAACATTCAATTAACACTCACAAAGATCCATCTGCCATGCAATAATATGAGAACTGCAACTCTTTGCTCTGTCACCATCTCAAATATATCTCTTCCTCGCCCTGCCTCCCGCCCCATTTGTTGCCCTTAAAACAATCATTACTACTGTGGTGGCTATTCTTGGTGGTCAACATGTCTACCTCAAGAATGAACTAAAACCCATGCATCTGGGTACACGTGTGAGGGGTTTTTCTTAATTAAAGCATTTGACATGAGAAGATCCACCTGAACTCCAGCTCTTCTGAGGTGGGAAGATCCACCTGTAATCTGGGCCACAGCTTATTCTGAGATCCTGTATTAAGGACATGGAAGAAGGAAGCTTTGGTCTTTGCCTGCTTGCTCTCGCTCTTACTGGCAAGTCCATTCCTTCACTGGCATTAAAGCCTACTTCTTCAGGATTGAGGAATATACTGAAGACCAGCTGAGATATTTAGCCTCTTCGACTGAACAGCAACTGGATTCTTGGACTTTGTTGGTAGACAGGTACTGTTGGACTAGCTAGACTGCAGCCTGTAAGCCTCTCTAATAAATCCTCATCATTTATAGATAGATAGATAGATAGATAGATAGATAGATAGATAGATAGATAGATAAGACAGACAGACAGACAGACAGAGATAATCTGTTCTGGTCCTCTGGAGAATCCTGACTAACTCGGCAATTACAATGCTGAAGTGTTCAGACTACAGCCTCCTTCCTCTTTGAATTCCAATATTCTCTCTGGAATCTTTGCTGTGCTTGTGGTGTCTCTCTAAGGAGGTCTTTTGTCTTCTGCTATGAAGAAGACCACAGTAAAACTGTTGTGTTTTCAAAGCTTCCTTTTTCTTTGTCTTAGTTTTACTACATTTTTTTCCTGATTCACTTTATTTTCAGTTTTCATTATTTCTTTCCATGAATTTTCCATGTCTTGGAGGTTGATGACTTTCAACAGTTCTGTAAAATCCCTCATCATTATAAAAGAGACAACATAGGAATAAAACAAACAAAAGAGAGCACAGAAAAGACAGTTAAGTAATTGCTTCTGGCTCCCATTTCACTCAACATATGCTAGGGCTGGGTAGCTTCTTTTCTTCATATCTTAACCGCCAGTAACTTTACCTTTCTCTACTTTGCTTTATGAGTGATTTCTTCAGGCAAAACTTCTATCTCTACTTCTGGATTTAACAAGTGTAGTAACTCTTTATCAATTAAATTATATTACTTCTATAGTTTCTTAAATTTCTAAAACACTTTTGCCCCTTTTCAAAGTTTCTCCGCTTCATTTCTGTCTGTCTTTTGCTCTCCTATGCAAAGTTCCCTTTAGACTCTGTATTAATTACTTTTCTATTCCCATGGAAAAGACCCCATGACCAAGGAGGGAAAAGTTTATTGTGAGCTACGGTTTCAGAGGGCTGCAGTCCAGGATGGCTGAGTGGAGGTGAGCGGCTACTATCTCAAACAGCAAACAGCAAGCAACGGAAGAGCTCGCCCAAAATGACAAGAGTCTTCTGAAACCTCAAGGCATGCCCCAGTGACATGCCTCCTCCAGCAAGCCCATACTTATTACTTCTCCCCGAACCCGTCACCAACTGTGGACCAAGTATTCAAGTGTCTGAGACTTATGGGAAACTTCTCCTTCGAGTCACAACTATTTCTTTCAGCATATTGAGTAAATTTGCCTCAAATCTTCAGTATTTGTTATTTGAGCTTTGTGCCAGATACTCTCTCATCTCCCCCCCGCCCTTTTTGTGAGTGTGGTGTACGCACATATGCATGCATGTGTTGGCGTGCACTTACCCATGCATGTGGAGGCCTGAGGCTGACTTGCAATGTCTCCCTCTTTGGTTCTCCCCCTAAATTTCTGAGACAGGATCTCTCACTGAGTCTCGGGCTTGCCTTTTAAGCTAGACTGACTGGGTCAGACAGCTCCTGGGACCTTCCTGTGTCTCTCTCTCACCTACTATCCCAGGGCTGGAGTTATAGATGCCATCCTCCATGCCCAGCTTATCAAGTAGGTGCTAAGGATCTGAACTCGGCACCTTACACTCCGAGACATCTCTTTACACTTCTATTCCGTTTCCATTGCTCTGCTCTCATGGACATTTCCTTGTGTGCTTTGTGAGTTGGGGTGTAAACGAGTCACTTCTTAGAGAGGCTTAAGCCTTCCAGAGTCTATTCCCCTGTATAGCAGTTACTTTTGCTTCTGGAAATTGGCTGTAACCCAAACCAAAATGACTCTGAAGTGAATTTCAAACCAGAGCGCACAGACCACACAGGTGGTATTAATTAATGCAGGTCATAAACTCATTTGAAGGCTGCCTTCTGGCTGTGAATTCTAAGAGAGCTTTTATTATTCTCTTGGCAGCTTTAATGTCTAATAGTGTGATTTTCCTCATTCTGTCTTCTGGACAGTTGTTTTATTTCTGATGTGAACCGCATTGCACCTTGGGGCCTGGTTCTGTGTATAGGTCTCCAGCTATAGCCCTGATCCTAGAGGGGCCAAAGTCTTTCTTAAGTGTGATCTTTTCCTTTCAGCCACCATGACAGAAATTCAGAATTTCTTAGCTCTGCTGAGATCCTTGGGGGCAAGAACAATCTTTTGTGCTTAACTCCCTTATATAATATCTATTTTGACTTATTATTTACTTCTGGGACTTCTACAGTTTCTGATTCAATAATGCTTTTAGGAAGCTCTGGGATTTTTTTTTTTTTTTTTTTTTTTTTTGTCTCTCAATTTTTGCTTTTTAGTTGGCATATAATAATACTTGTACTTGCTTATTATGTCTGGTATTCATTAAATGAAAATAATGTTTAATAATTATCGATGTAACTAGTATACCCCCAACCCGTCCATATCATCACCTTTATTTATTGAGAAAAGTTGACTCTCTTCTTGTATGTGAGATTATCCATCCATAGATGACAAATATCATTTGCTGTCATTCATTTGTGGAGGGTAACATCGTTGACCACAGATACAGACAGTGGAGCAGAGGCCACTATAGGACAGAAAACGTCCAGGATAGAAAGGCCACTAAGAAGGTAGATCATGGAAAGCAGGGCACAGCTGGAGGGGATCAATGCTGATGGTCTACAGCACAATAGGCGATCACAGCCAAAAACGCATGCAACATGAAACATTTCAAAGATGCCGAAGCCAGCACACTGTACCACTGAGAAGCTTACTCCGAGAATGCATTTTGCCTTAGCTAAAAGTTGAAGGCACTATTCCAGTTTGTTCTTTCTTAGGATATTATAGGACAGTGGCTCTCAAACCTTGACTTCAATCCCTCCGTGGGGGTTGAACAACCCTTTCACTATGGTAGCTTAAAACCATTGGAAAACACAAATATTTACATTATGATTCATAACAGTAGCAAAATTAGTTATGAAGTAGCAACAAAAATAATTTTATGGCTGGGGGGGGGGTCACAGCACAAGGAGCTGTGTTACAGGGCTGCAACACTAGGAAGGTTGGGAACCCACTGTCTAAAAGTTTTAAAATAAAAGGTAGGCTTAACCTAAATTAAAAACTCCTGCTCAACAAAGGGTATCAGTGAGATTTCATGACCTCTGACTTGGATGGTTGGTGATGGCCGTGGGTGAATATTGTTTAACTGGATGAAGCTGATGGGTCCTAAGACATTTCCAGCAGACACCCAAAGCAGTGCATGTTGGAGACCTGAATCATGGGTATTCTATGTAGTCAAAAGCGGCTTCGGGCGGGATGGAAAGTTGGTTAGACTATTCAACACTAGGTTTCATAATGGAACATTTTATTGGTAATGAAAACACTACTTTGATCTTTTATCTGCTGTCTTAATTTTATTTATTTATTTTATTTGGTAGAATAATGGAACAGGGATGAAGAACATTTTTATAGGGCCTTCTTTAAAGCGTGCATATAATATCATTTCCAGTGTTCCTTTTTTAAAAATGAATACAGGTTAGAGAAAGTATATTTGCCTATTTCTGAAATCATTTTTATGCTGCTAACTATAGTGCATCTATAGAAACTATGAGGTTGTAGCCTCCATCAATGTGTGGCCAACACAGCAGCAGCATCTCAAGCTGCTACAATATAGCAGAAGTGAGCAGAGAAGCCGGGATGCTGCCCATTCAAGCCCATCTCCAGAAGGATATCCATTTATCTCAAATATAGACTCAGGAAGAAAGGGTACTCCCCATCCTCCTACACACATACACACACACACACACACACACACACACACACACACACAGACAAAACTAGGAGCACTGTTCAAATACCGAAGTCAGCAAGCTGTGGCGAGGTTAATTTTTTCAGTTATTTGGATGGATATCCTTGCTAGCATTGCTTGTTAGTAATTGATTACTAAGTAATTACTACTAACTACGAGTAATTAAGGAACATGACTGAGCCACTGTGTAGATATCCATCACAATTTCCATACCTTTGCATCAAGCCTTTTGTGTTGCAACTTCCCACTCCATATAGGATATTATCAATGCCTAGTTTCCATCACAGCCCAAGTCAATAATCACTGATTAAACAAACTTACTATCAAGAATCAATGAATTTGTATGAACAAAACCACAGAATCGACTAAAAACTTCACTAATTTCAAATATCTAATATTTTTTATTTCTTTGTTGATATTTCTTTAAATTGCATTTAATCTGTATTGTGCACACAATCATAGATATCCAATTTCTAGCATTAGAAAATGCAGTATTAGTCAACTATTTAAAGTTATAAAGAACTTGAATGTATTTGGCTAAGAAAAATTAATCAATTGATCCTATGATAGGGATTTTTAGAAATTTGGTTTTTTTATTTTTTTAGTTAAGAGTCCTAAACCCTGATAAGAAGTACCTATCAAATTAAAGCATATAATTTTTTATTAAAGTATTTTTCATACAATATATTTTCATCGTGTTTTCCTTCCCCTGCTTCCATTCCTCCCAGATTCTATCCAATCAAAATATTGTCTTTCTCTCTCTTTCAGAAAACAAATAAACCAAAACACATAAATAGAAACAAAGAAAACAAGAAAGAACAACAACAGCAACAAAAATACCCAGAAAAATGAAAATCAAAACAAACAAGACCAATAAAATAACAAACAAACAAAAAAAAAATGTCAAGACAAAGCAAAATTGAACAAATTGTTCACAAAGATATCACTGAGTTTGTTTTGTTTTGGCATCTACTCCCGGCCATGAGGACTGCCCAGAGTATGATTAAGATACCCACTGAAACACACTTGAAAAAAAAAAACTTGATTTTTCCTTTGCAAGCAAGTATCAACTGTAGGTAGCTTCTTTAGGAATGGGACTCTGTGTCTACTGTTTGCTCTCAATGCTGGGACCACAATTGGCTTGAATCTCTGCAGGCCTTATGTGTGCTGCCACTGTCTTTGTAGGTACATATGGAGATGCATAATTTTATATATTGTTTAAAATTATTCCTATGGTACACTCACAGATAGGTCTTTATAGTCCTTTTCTCTCTCACCTTACTGCCACTCTTTATTGGTGTTGACACAATGCATATCACATGGTATAATACATGAGTAAACTATATTTATACTTAATACAACTAAGTGCATCAAAGGCATCTTGCTTTCAAATATGTTTATATTACAATATTCAACATGACAGAAAAAAATACCTGGACACACTGAATGTTATCAAAACGCAATAAACACATTGGAAATTTTAAAAACAAGCGGGATGTTTAAAACTATCCATCAACATTTTCCTCACACTAATAACTGCCAACATTTTAATCTCCAGACATGAAACTGCCTTTATTTCATTTGTATAATTAATTTTGGGTTTTGCTTGGTCTTAATTTCCTCAGAAATTCCTGAAAGCTTGTCTTTATTGTGTCTGCTTTCTTTTGTTTTACATTTGTTAAAAAAAAAAAAAAAATCAGGAGCTTTAGGGAAGAGAATTAAAGCAGACCACACTCAACAGAATCTAAGATGAGCTGAGCTGTAGCCTCATAGCACTTGAATCAAGTCCTCACCTTCACAGGAGTGAGCCCAAGGCTTGATTCCCCTTTGCAAAAAGAAAAATACTACATCAACCTTATAATAGGTAGACTTTACAGGATTTTAAAATGAAAAGGGATCTGTATTGAAATCATCATACTTTCCTGATCATTGGCTTGTGTACTTATTCACATGCTGCTGGGTTTATAGAATTAGTTTTACTTGAGATCAAACTTTAGATATTATTTTAAACAAGGTTTTGTTTTATTCAAATATGCATATCAATATGTAACTGAATATGGATGCAATATATGACTTTGAAAGCTCTATCTGAATGGAAATTTGATATTTTTGTGAGTTCGTAAGTGTAGACATATATGTGTATATATGCCTGTATCATTGGCCATCCACTCTCTCCCTCATCCTAAGCTTTAGTCATAAATGATGGTCTTTCTTGCAAATGGTAGGAGATCAAGTACTTCTCCAAAGTCTCTAAAGTATTCACAGGAAATAATTACTGTCCTCATGGCTGGTGGCCTGAGTTCCTGTTCTAACTCAGTTTGATGATCCCTCAGTACACCACTTTTCTTCCCCTCTTCTGTTCAGAGTCCAACCTAGGTCTTTGCAAATCAGATATTGGTTGGTTACTCCCACAAGCTTTGTGCCACTACTGCACTAGTGCATCATGCAGGCAGGTCATTATTGTAGATTGAAGGGTTTGTAGCTGGTTTGATGTCTACTTTCCTCCTTTGGTAATGTACAGAGTACCTTCCGGCATCAGGAGCACGAGCCAGCAAGGATGAAGGCTTTAGATATGCACCAGCTGGGCTTCTCTGTGTTCAGTGAGTTGCGTATGTGTTGTTTTCAGCACCAGGGCATTACTATCAGTTTGTGGAGTGCAATCAATACCTTTGACAATAGCTTGGGTTATCTGGGGAGGGGGGCGTTCTTTATGGGACTTCTTTGGCCAACAACTCAGTTAGATATAACCGATTCCTGGTACTGAAGTTTTGCTTGATGATAAGGAATGTTCAGTTGGGGCTCTGTCTCCCCAGTTAATTTTGAAATTCTATTTAGATCATCTTCATATATATAAATATTTTAGGAAGTTTCTATTCTATCATGTTTCTATACTACTTCTCAAGTAGCCTTTAGTTGCAGCTGACCTTCCCTGTAATCCCTCCCTCATCCTCCTCTTCCCTCTCCCTCCTTAGTTGATCCTCCCATGCCAATTACCCATCTCATTCATCTATAACCGTCTTTTCAATTTCCCCTTCCTAGGGAGATCGATCTCTCTCCACTAGTCTCTTTTTCTTTATCTAACCTATGTGGTTCTGCTCTATTGCTTGGAACTTCACCAACTTGAGTAACTAATTAGGATATTCGCTATCAGACATCCCTATCCTTTAAAGATATTAGTTTCAATGTCAGTAAGTTTATGTATTTTGGGTTAGTTCATTTTGAAACCAATAGTCTAGTATTGGGCTTTGGATGATTAACATTTATAGGCATTTTCTAGAGTAAAATCATTGTATAAGTGATTATTTAGTCATGTTTTATGCAATAAGTGGATTGTCAATCTGAAGCTTGAGATAATTCTATAATCCTTTCTTTTAAAAATGTAGATTTAAAGAAATGTATGTCCTATTGACCTAGGTCACATGTCTAATATTCAACATTAGTGTTTTTTTCCTTTTCATTATATCTGTAAATATTTATTCTAGTTATTTCCGATGTTTATAATAACTGACATCATGACAAGAGAAAGTAGGGAGTACTGAATAATTTATCTTTATGCTGATTTTATACTTACATATGTTTAAATTTAACTTTTTATACTTTTATATAATTAAATGTTTATTTATGTGAATGTGTGTTTGCCTGAATGTATACTACATGATCCAGTGTTCAAAGAGGCCAGAAGAAGGAAATGTATCTCCTGAAACTGAAATTACAGATAGTTATGGGTTCTATGAACTGAACTCTTAACCACTGATCTATTTCTCTAGTCCTGATTAGAGATTTTTATATCATTGCTGTGCTGGATTTTAGTTTGGGTTTTGTTTTGAGATGGGTTCTTGCTATGTAGACCAGGCTGGCCCTGAACACATGGTGTTCCACCTTCCTCTGCATGCCAAGTACGAGGACTAAAAGGTGTATGTACACTACCATACCCAGATCTAGTAGGTATCCTTACTTATCAACATTGACATAGTATCATTGAGCTTCTCTCTAATTCCATTTAGAGCACTGAAACAAAGCAAGTCTAGCCTTGTGAGAATCCACCATAGCCCTTGTGAACTTCATTTGATCCTTTCTTTAAAAATCTCTGTAACTCAGATACAGAGGCCCACAAACAGATGTCATAAAGAAAGTGAGAGACCTTGGAATACTCAGCCCTAAAAGAGATGTCTCCATCAAATCCCTCCTCTCATGGCTCAACAAACTCTGAAGAAGAAGAAGAAGAAAAAGAAGAAGAAGAAGAGGAGGAGGAGGAGGAGGAGGAGGAGGAGGAGGAAGAGGAGGAGGAGGAATAGGAGGGGGGAGGAGGGGGAGGAGGAGTGTAAGAGCCAGAGAGGATGGAGCACACCAAGAAAACGGAACTCTCTAAATTGCATGATCAAAGCTCATATAAACTCACGGAGACTGAGGCAGCATGCACAGGGCTTGCACAGGTC
This sequence comes from Acomys russatus, assembly GCF_903995435.1. Classification (NCBI taxonomy): domain Eukaryota; kingdom Metazoa; phylum Chordata; class Mammalia; order Rodentia; family Muridae; genus Acomys; species Acomys russatus. Next base: position 56,190,795 of record NC_067153.1, read on the forward strand.
TGCACCAGATCCCGTGTTTTTGTGGAATTTCTCAGTATGCAAGCAAGTGGGTCTCTGGTTCATGTGACTTCTCTTAGGCTCTTTTCTTTCTGTTTGTTTGTCTTCTCTAACTCCATCTAATGTGATAATTTTTGCTTTATCTTATTATATTTTATTTTGTTATATTTTTATTATAATTCCTTAGAAGCCTGATCTTTTCTAATGGAATCAAGAGGAAGTGGATCTGGATTAGAAGGGTGGTGGGGAGGAACTAGGAGTGGAGGGTGGCAGGGGAACCATAATCAGGATATATTATGTGAGAAAAGAATCAATTTCCAATGGAAGGAAAAATAAAATAAAAATAATTTCTTATGAAAATAAAATTTCCATCTTAATTTTGAAAATTAATGAAAATGTTTAACATGAAGAGTTGCCTTTTTATATTTTATAACTGCAAGGTCCAAGCTATGGTACTCCTTGTTAGCAATATAATCATATGAAAGGAACAAATTCTCAATCTCAGGGTCGGATATCTCATCTGTAGAATAATGTAATAATAGTCATTGTCTTAGAGTTTCTACTGCTGGGAAGAAGCACCATGATCAAGAACAACTTGGAGAGAAGGGTTTATTTGGTACATATGTTACAGCCCATTGAGGGAAGCCACAGCAGGAACTCAAGCAGGGCAGGAACCTGGAGGCGGGAACTGAAGCAGAGGCTGCAGAGGGGTGCTGCCTACTGGCTTGCTCACCATGGCTTGTTCAACCTGATTTCTTATAGCACCCAGAACCACCAGCAAAAAGGTTAGCACCACCCCTAGTAGGCTGGCCCCTCACACATCAATTACTATTCAGAAAATGCCTTACAGACTTGCCGATAGCCGAATCTTATGGAGACATTTCATCAGTTGAGGTTCCTTTCTCTTAGGCGAGCATAACTTGGGTCAAGTTGACATAAAACTAGGCAGTATAACCATCAAATATACCACACTTTCTGACAATTAAATCAAGCAGCAGTCTGTCAAATATGCATACCTACCCTTACCTGTCAATAATTTTTTCTCATTTTAATATTTACTATTATTATGATTTCCTCCTTTTAATTTAAGTGTTATTAAATCTAGGAGAGCTAACGAGCATATAGGTAGAGGTATTCATATTTGGGGGCTCTGTTTCCTAGCATACTGGCTTAAATTTTTTGTGTAAAACCTTATATCATGACAAGAAGTCAAGAAAACTGATAAACTCATTAAATATGGAAAAAAGCAAAGTAAAAACCCAAAGATACAATGTGATAGTATAAAATTGCTCTTCTTGTTAAAATGAAGCAAAAAACCTTGTAGCCAGGCCACATATGGATCTCATCTGCTCACTTAGGGTCACGTTCTCGTGGGACCAACATAACTTTGGGTTTTGTTTTTGTTATGTGTAAAACTGAAGCTATTTAATATAAAGGGTGCACTCATTCACTGTTGAGCTGTTTTAGGAATAGTGTGCATGTGTGCATGTGTTGGCTTCATCTTCCTGCTAATCTCCTACCATTCAGTGTGGGGCGACGATAATGTCTTCAGCCCTAACTTTGACTTTGGGACTCTGCCTTGAATGTCCAAAGAGCTTGTAAAGAGTGTTGGTTGTCTGGAAGGATGGGGAGCAGGTGTGCAAGTGTTATTCTCACGGGCGTCTTACCCTCCAGCTGAACAAAGCTTGATCTGTTTTCCTGTCATTGGTATAAGCCCATAAAATGGGAACGTGGGAGTCCTTGTGTACCTTGTGTGGGGAATGACTTAGACCAGGCAGTTAGGTCTGGTAGCAACCATGGGCTGGATCGCAGCCTTCCCAATATCAGCCTAGAGACAGACCTTCACCAAGTTGGCAGTCATCAGTACCAAGGTTGGTGTTGACAACTTCCCCTCCTGCAATGACAACAAATTAGGAAGGACCTCAGCTAACAAGAGCAAAGTGACAGGAAACAAGGGCTTTAAAGCAGATGGCAGGAAGAGTTATCATTTATTTTTAAACAGTAATTAAGGAAACACTAAAAGAAGCTTTAGAAATGAGTGGCTTGTCTCTCTGTGTCTCAGACCACCTACGGAAACAATGCAGTTCTTATATTTGCTAAATTAAAGAATACTTTATAGTCTTCAATGTTTGTTTTTAATGAAAAATCTAAGGCTTCTAGAAACCAGGAAAACTGATGAAAGATAAAATACGTCCATATATAATAACTGCTGTCGTTGCAAGTGGATTTGTGTGTTTTTACCATATATAATTGACTTCAAATTTTCATTCCTTGTTTATCACACAAGCAAGCTACTATAAACTACGTAATTCTCATCATCTTTTAAAAGTGTATTCTAAATTTAAACAGAGCTTGATTTTAATAAAAAAATTGCACCAAGTATACTTGTGTGATGGAACAGAAAATAAAAATGTATGTTAGAAAATGATGCAAATACAACCTTTTAAAAACTATTTTTTAACTAGGAAAATTCAGTGTACATGGTACTGTGGTGCATAATGCCATTCCTAAACTAGCATACATTGTACAGTGAGCCCATTTCTTCCATATCCCCATTCCCTCATTCTTATTCCTCCTCTACTGTTAATCTACGTTACTCTAGATATTTAATATCTACTTTCAAATCATACAAAATATACCTACAGAATTTTATGCATTTATACAAAATCTAAGAGACACATATGAGAAAAAACATATATGATATTCCAGAAACTGGTATAATTTGCTTATTATGATTATCTGCAGTTATATCCTTAAATTATTTTTATTATTTATATTTTTATTTTTATTGTATTATTTTTATTATTGTTTTATGTGTATGGGTGTTTTGCCTGCATGTATGATTGTGTACCACTTCTGTGCCTGGTTCCCTTGGAGGCTAGAAGATGGCATCTGATGTGTGTGTGCTAGGAATTGAACCTGGGTCCTCTGGAGGAACACCCAGTGTTCTTACCCATTGAGACATGTCCCCAAACCACCACCCCCCACCCATTTTTGTTTATTTGCAACTTTTTGTTTTGTTTTACACAAGTGTCATGCCTTCATTCATCTTAAACTTGCGTGCATAATTTTACTCTTTAATGTTTAGAAAACAAACAAATAAAGAATCATTATGGTTAACAAAGTCTGAGGACAACCATCAGATACTGATTCCGGTATTTTTAAAGCAGAAAATAAAATAAGATTCAGAGTGACAACTTGATTCACTCAGAACTATACTCTAAAGCCCAAGGAAGCCTGCACTGTTAGAAGCCCAGGAAGAACACACCACAGGGCTGGGCGGAGAACGTAAAGGGCGTGGCTACTGAGTGCTGGATGCCCAGCTCACATCACAAGTGCAGTGGAAGAGGTCGTTGGAGGTCCCCTTGCAGCTCTGGACACTCCTGACTCCTAATGCCTAGAAAATGAGCTCTGGTTTCACTATCATTGCTGTAAAGGGGTTCCATCACCTCTGCAGAGGAAACAAGGAAGAATGTGTACCAGTTCTTGGAATATGGAGAGACTACGATGACCACCTCCCTCCCCCTAAATTCTAACAGGTGTTGATTTATGTCCATCTCTGTACAATAGTAAGATCACTCTTTTCTTGTGCTTCAGATTTCAAATACATACTCCATAACGAAACACATCCGTTTATCAACCAAACAGTCTCACCTTCCCACAAACGTTAATGTCTCACTAATATGTTGCTTAGCCCCATGTTCAGAATTTGAGAATGATGTCTAGTCGTCTTCTATTTCAGTCACGATACATGTGGCATCTACTATTAGCAAAATGATCATGGAAATGACCATCTCAGTATATACTGTATGCAACATTCAAGGAAACAACTTCAAAACAAGTACATACATGCTATGCATACATATATATATTTATACATATATATATATATAAACTTGAGTACCTGCACATGTGCACATGAACATATAAGTGTATGTTTGCATATACGTACACATCTGTGTCATGTATCATTCCTATGGTTAATTACAGATCTGACCCACATGATTTTTTTTTTTTTTACTTTACACACACATTAAACGACATGAATTTCAGTTGTTTGGGGGATCTAACCCTCTTAGAGCATCCTTGAGCTTTGGTATCAGACACAGTAAAAGGGATACCCACATAGCACAGCCACGCCACGCCCACAGTCCTCTTAACTCGCTGTATAGGAGTAAGCCCATGTCTACTGTGGTAAGAAACCTCAGCCTCAACAAACATAAATCTGCCAATGGAACGAAAACCTCCAAATGATACTTTGGGACTTCTTTTTAGAGTTCGTGCGATTGTCATTTTACTTTGGTAAAACACAGAGACAAGAATGTTGAAAACATAAAACTAAACGTGTTATAATCAGTTGTTGAGTGAGCGAGTGAGAAATTCCTCATGCTTGTCTTTGATTCTGGCTCCTAATGACTGTCTTCAGAAGAAAGAGTGCCACACTGTTCATGGCTCAGAGCATTTGCCATTTTCCTAAAGGACAGAATCCTAACTTCCCAAGGCATTGTTCCCAGATGGTACAGTAAATGAATCTTTTCCAGAGAACTCAAGCATTCTGTGAGGCCAGCTGCTTGAGGGAAACGGTTTCTTGAGCAGCACAGGATATTTATGAGCACTGCCCCTGGAGCTTGTATCTCTGTAGCTGAGATGTGGTGTAAGATATGACAGTGACCCCAAAAGTGTCAAGGAGCCCACTGATAATGTTTGGCAAGAAGGTAGAGGAGGCAAGAAAGGTAAGGTCATGCTTAGACTAAGTGTCTTCTAACGGGGAAACCTTCGACAAAATGCTTGAACCTTAGTGTTTTGAGCCATTTTTTTTTCCTTTAGGATTATTTCCATATAAATAATGAAACGCTTTGAAGATGAAACCCAAGTCTAAACAGAAAGTTCACTAATGTTCTATTATACTGTTTATACATAGTTGTGTAACACTATTCCTGAAGAGATGTGAACACACATCTACTCATGCCAGATAAGGACCCAATGACTGGCTGAAGTAAGGATACACCAAAAGTCTGGCTGCATGAACCAGTGAGTTTTATTGGGATTACTTACAGGAACATGGGGTGGGGGTTACTTATGCAAGGTGTGACCCAAATACAGCTGCCATAAGCAAACCCTACCTCATTGTGGGTAATATCCCATGAAGGCTGAAAGCCTGGAGCACACTGCACATCCCTCAGGGAGCTCAAGGCTACTCAAAAAGTTAGAGTCTCCTCTCTAGATATTTCAATTGTTCTGAGCCTCTTCTGGGCAGCTCATCTGCCCTCTGCTTTGTCTAGGCCAGTGGCTCTCAACCGATGGGTCACAACCCCTATGCGGGTCACATGTCAGATATCCTAAATATCAGATCTTTACTTTACAGTTTATAACAGTAGAAGAAATCACAGTTATGAAGTAGCAGTGAAATAATTTTATAGTATGAGTTCACCACAACATGAATTGTATTAAAGTGCTACCGCATTAGGAAAGTTGAGAACCACGGTTCTAGGTCATTTTGTTGGTCTCTGCTTCTTCCAGACTGCTCAGCCAGTCTAAGCCTCTTCAAGGTATCTCAACTTGTCTGAGAGTGTCTCTTATCAATCCTTACTGCTATTATATGTTGGGGAGGGAGGGTCCTATTAAATCTGATCAGATTCAGGGACTTCCTGAAACCTTCTGCAGCTTAAGAAGCTGAGAGAGAGAGAGAGAGAGAGAGAGAGAGAGAGAGAGAGAGAGAGAGAGAGAGAGAGAGAGAGAATATGCAGGTATGTGTGCACATGTATGAATATGCATATAGAGGCCAGAGTAATGTTGGGAGTTATTCCTGAGGAGCATTTGACCTTGTTTGTTGATGTTTGTTTGTTGTTTCATTTTACCTGAGACAAGGCCCTTCACGGGGACCTGAGGCTTATGGATTGATTAGGTTGGGCTGGGTGGTCAGTGAGCTGCAAGGGATCTGCCTGTTTCTGTGTCCTCAGCACTGTTATTGCAAGAGTGTATCACCATGACTGGATTTTTTTTTTATCAATTTATTGTATTTATTTTTAATTTATTCACTTTATATCCCAATTATAGCCCACTCCCTCATCACCCCCTGGTCCCACCTTCCCTCCCTCACCTTCTCTCCTCCTCTAGTCCTCAGAAAGGGGATGCCCCCCTTCCCTATCATCTGACCTCAACCTATCAAGTCTCATCTGGACTGCTTGTATCCTTTTCCTCTGTGGCCTGACAAGGCTGCCGTGCCAGAGGGAAGTGATCAGCAAGTGGGTACCAGAGTCCATGTCGGAAGTAGCCTCTATTCTCCATATTATGGGACCCACAAGGAGACTGTGTTCCCTATCTACTACATCTGAGCAGAGGGTCTAGGTCCTCATTATGTACGGTCTTTGGTTGGTGCATCAGTCTCTGCAGCACCTACCCACCCTGTCACCTCCAAGTCCTTCTATCCTCAGACTCTTCCATAAGACTCCCTGTGCTCCATCCCGAAGTTTGGCTGTGAGTCTCAACATCTGCTTCAATCCCCTGCTGGGTAGAGTCTTTCAGAGGACATCTATGGTAGGCTCCCTTCCTGTTCCTTCTCTTCAACTGCTTCCTATGTCTATTCTATTTGCTCTTCTGAATGAGAATTAAGCATCCTCCCTAGGGTCCTCCTTGTTATTTAGCTTCTTTAGGTCTGTGTATTGTAGTATGGTTCTCCTGTATTATGTGGCTAATATCTGCTAATAAGTGAGTAAATTCAATGCACGTATTTCTGGATCTGGGTTACCTCACTCGATATGATTTTTCTAGTTCCATCCATTTGCCTTCAAGTTTTAAGATTTCCTTGTTTTTCTGGGAATAGGGCTTCCTCAAGACCCAGCTATTCCACTCCTTGGAATATACCCAGAAGATGCTCCAGCACACAACAAGAAAATTTGTTCAACCATGTTCATAGCAGCCTTATTCATAATAGCCAGAACATGGAAACAGCCTAAGTGTCCATCAGTAGAAGAATGGATAAAGAAACTGTGGTACATATACACTATAGAATACTACTCAGCTATTAAAAATAAGAAATTCCCGAAATTTGTGGACAAATGGATTGAACTAGAAATGATCATAATGAGTGAGCTAACCCAGAAGCAGAAAGACTCAAATGGTATATACTCACTTATAACTGGACACTAGCCCAAGGGGCAGGTCCCATGAAAATCTGCACCTACCAGGAAAGTGGGATAGAGGTAAGAACATCCTATTGAGACTCTAGGTGAGAAAAATATAGGGGATAGGGAAGTAGGTGGATCCAGAGGGTCCTAGAAACCTACAAGAGGAACATTATGATGGGTGGATCTGAGCCCAGGGGTTCTGCTTGATCAAAGGCACCAACCAAGGACACAACATGCAACCATCATCAAACCCCTACCCAGACCTAACCAAGGGACAGAACATTCTCCGCAGTTAAGTGGAGACTGGGGACTGACTGTCACAGGATCTCTGGTGCCTCATATTTGGCCATGTCCCTTTGTTGGGGAGGCCCAATGGCACTCGGAGGAAGGATAATGGACTACCAAGAAGAGACTTGATACCCTAGCACCATATTCGGGGGGAGGAGGTCCCCCTTGGTCACAGTCATAGGGAAGGGGGATTGGGGTGAAAGTGGGAGGGAGGGAGGAATGGGAGGATGTATGGAATGGGATAGAAAATGAGATGTAATATGAATTATTTTATCTTTCAATAAAAATGTATTAAAAAAAGATTTCCTTGTTTTTAATAGCTGGGTAGTATTCCATTCTATAAATGTTCTACAGTTTCTTTATCCATTCTTCACTTGAGGGATACCTAGAGTGCTTCCAGATTCTGGCTATTACAAATAAAGCTGCTATGAACACAGTTGAGCAAATGTCCTTGTTGTGTGATGGAACATCTTTCAGGTATATGCCCAGGAGTGGTATAGCTGGGTCTTGAGGTGGAACTATTCCCAATTTTCTGAGAAAGCACCAGATTGATTTTCAAAGTTGTTGTACAAGCTTGTGTACTCCCACCAGCAATGGAGGAGTGTTTCCCCTTTGTCCACATCCTTGCCAGCATGTACTGTCACTTGAGTTTTTTATCTCAGCCATTCTGATAGGTAGAAGATGGAATCTCAGCATAATTTTGATTTGCATTTCCCTGATGACAATGGACGTTGAGCATTTCTTTAAGTGTTTCTTGGCCATTCGATATTTCTTTATTGAGAATTCTCTGTTTAGTTCTTACCTCATTTTTAATTGGATTATCTTGTTTGGTGGTATTTAATTTCCTGAGTTCTTTATATATTCTGGATATTAGCCCTCTGTCAAATGTAGAGTTGGTGAAGATCTTTTCCCCAGTCCATAGGCTGTCATTTTGTTCTGTCGACAGTGTCTTTTACCTTACAAAAGCTTTTCAGTTTCACAAGGTTCCATTTAATTGTTGATCTTTGAGTCTGAGCTATTGGTGTTCTGTTCAGGAAGTTGTCTCTTGTGCCAATGAGCTCAAGGCTCTTCCCAACTTTTTCTTCTAACAGATTTAGTGTATAGTTTTATGTTGAAGTCTTTACTACACCTGGACTTGAGTTTTATGCAAGGTGATAAATAAGGATATATTTGCATTTTTCTACATGGAGACATCTGGTTAGACTAGCACCATTTGTTGAAGATGCTATCTTTTTTCCATTGCATGATTTTTTTTTTCTTCTTTGTAAAAAATTAAGTGTCCATAGATATGTGGACTTATTTCTGGATCTTCAATTTGATTCCATTTATCAACCACCCTATTGCTATGAAAGTACCATATAGTTGGTTTTTCTTTTTCTTTTTGTTTTTTTTTTACCATACAGTTTTTATTACTGTTGTTCTATAGTACAACTTGACATCAGGGATGGATATTCCTCCAGATGATCTTTTATTGTAAAGGATTGTTTCAGTTGTTCTAGATTTTTTGTTTTTCCATATGAAGTTGAGAATTGATCTTTCAAGGTCTGAAAAGAATTCTCTTGGCATTTTGATGAGAATTGCATTGAATCTGTAGATTGCTTTTGGTAAGGTGGCCATTTTTACCATGTTAATCCTACTGATACATGAGCATGGGAGACCTTTCCATCTTCTGATATTGTTTTCAATTTCTTTCTTCAGATACTTGAAGGTTTTTCCATACAAGTCTCTTACTTGCTTGGTTAGATTTACCCCAAGATACTTTATATTATTTGTGGCTATTGTGAAGGGTGTAGTTTCCCTAATTTCTTTCTCAGCCTGTTTGTTTGTCATTTGTCTACAGGATGGCTACTGATTTTTTTTTTTTTTTTTGGTTGATTTTGTATCCAACCGCTTTCCTGAAGGTGTTGATCAGCTGTAGGGGTTCCTTGGTAGAATTTTGGGTTTCACTTATGTGTACTATCATATCATCTATGAATAGTGACACTTCAGCTTCTTCCTTTCTAGTTTGTATCCCTTTCATCTCCTGTAGTTGTCTTATTGCCCTGGCTAGGATTTCAAGTACTATATTTAAGAGCTACAGAGAGAGTGGGCCTTAGAATCTTTCACTTTTAACTGAGTTAAGAATAAGAGAGGAAGCTCCACTCAATCCAGAGAGCAATGCCATTTGGTTTCCAAACCACTCTGAGCCCATCAGACACACTGGCAATGAGTGAGAAGTGAGGCTGAGTGTCTAGAATGCTTGTCCACGTGTGTGGGCTTTTTGCAGTCACATTCTTGTGACACATTCTACAATCATTCAAAATATTTTATCTCTCTTTTTCCAAAGCTTCATTATCCACAGATGTAAAGTTTCCATGAGTCTTTGGTTGGAAAGACCATCTCTGCTTCCACTTTAATAGGAAATGAGATGACATGACAGTTTTATACATTCTTTACTCTCTACTACGATGGCCTTTTACTGGGGAAACCAGCTCCCAGATGATGGTGCCAGAATACCATAAAATTTATCTCTAACAAAAGTAAAATTAATTTTATTTACTAACCAGTCATTGAATTGCATCCTACGAAACAACAGCTGGCTTTGAACAGGATTTGCAAAGCAACAGACACAGGAAGCAAGGCACAGATGCATCTGGTTCATGCAAGTGGTTCATTTCAGCAGCACAAGCTACATCCTGTCCATTGCCTCTTGCTTATGAAGACCCACTTAGCATGATTAATTTTACTTTTACCTTTAGAGTAGTGGGCACTTAGTTCATTCCTGGGCGTCTGAGTTTGAATGGTCACTAAATTTTCTATGTCAACACATGAAAAGTTTTCAAAAGCAACTGGTTACCAGAGAATTCAAGGATGTTTTCTGAAGTCACTCTCCTCTATCATTATTTTTGGCTGCTTCAGGTCGTATGTGTTCCATAGTCATTTAACCTGCTTGAGAGGCGCAGTTATTAAGTTTGCTGTGTTGTGTCCATTCATTGCAACCTAAATCAATGGAATCACAAATCGGGCAGGCTTTGAGACCAAAGGTCAAATGTTGTATCTAGAACTTATTAAATATACCTTGACTCTGAAATGAGAAGAAACTCACAGTCCCACTGTAATGTGAATCTTAGGAGTAGCTTCTTAACCTTGAACTAGAACCCTGGTAGGGAAGTCTTATCGGCCAGTGGTTGACACCAGCCTGCAGGTCAAAACTAGACACTGCCTGTTTGTTAAGCTCATGGCCCTTGCCTGATGGACTCAATGGAAACTGTGGGGAGCCTACATAACAATCGTTATTTTGCCTATTGACTGCCAGATTCTAAAGTCTTCCTGGAATCTAGAGTGGTGACTATTTCCCCTATCAGTTAACATTTAGAATCCTGCTCTCCATGTCTGTCTTCATGAGCAACCGTTGATGAGAACCCCGAAGAGTGACAAACTAAAGAAGCACCCTGAAGTCTAAATTTTGCTGCAGATAAAACTTTATGCAAAAAAATGATGGCAATATACTGTTCTTTGTTATGACAGACAGACAGACAGACAGACAGACAGACAGACAGACACACACACACACACACGCACGCACACACGCACAGAGTAAGAGAGGAGGGAGAGGAGAGATAGAGTTTAAGAGAGCCTGATTTCTCTAATTCTTTTTTTTTATTTTTTAAACAAGGCTTCACTGTGTCATTTTGGCTGACCTACAATAACTTCCTAGGTAGACAATGCTGGCTGGAAACTCACAGAGATCTGACTGCTTTTGTTTCTCAAGTGTTGGGATTAAAGGCATGTGCTACTATGTCTACTTAAGATATCTAAAAAAAAAAGAGAGAGAGAGAGAGAATGAAGACATTTCCTTAATTTTATGCCAATTCTTCAGCAAACTACCACTCTAAAGTCTGTCAGATAAGAATGACTTTAAAAATCATCCATGCCAACATAATAACATGCTTTGCATATGAGTGAGAAAAACACATTTCAAAGATGTAAGGGGAAGATCAAATTATTAAAATAATTAAATATTACCCATTATTTTAATTTTTTTCTTGAAGAATATGTACTGTCCACCTGAGATATTAGCTTATTAAACCTTAGAATTCTCACCCTCCCATTGTGTTGTTTCATTCATGTCAGTGGGGGAAAGAATTACATACAACTTGCTGAGATTGGTGAACTTTCTAAGTGACTTCTTTGTGTCATCTGATGCACTGCATCTGTGCCTCCGGTCCTCTGGCTTTCCTGAGGTGTCTAATGCTTGTGTGGGTGTCTATTGTCTGAGCTGAGTCAGACCCAGGGGTTCATGTTAGACATTTCAAGTGCTGCCTCAAGCCAGACTCAAGATCCTCAACTTTGTCAGGAAGTCTTCTATATCCTACCAGAAAAATCACATTGTTTGAAACGGAAGAAATTTCAAGATTTAACTTCTACTTAAGTCAGCCTAAAAGATTTATTCTTCAATCGAAGAAAGACAGAGTTTAAAAATAAAAATATGGTGCTCTTTGGGACAGCTTCCTTGGGCAAATGTGTGAACGGATAACAGCGGCTCCAAGGGACGGTGTACTTCACAGTCTAAGAGGAGCAGATGCTTGCTGGTGAATGGACTTCCGGCTCTGCTTCTGGCTCCCAGTGCCAGATGGGACATCTGAGGACACCTCGTGAGAGCTGGGCAGACCATGATTTTTGTTTTGCTTGATTTAGTCTTGTGTTGGCTGCTGACATCTGTTCCTAATGCACTCTAGAACTCGACCAGTTTCCTTAGGCTGCTGCGGCACGTGAGCGTTATGCCCTTTGAATAGCAGCGCTATTTTGGCTGGTGTTAATTTTGTTGTCAAAGAGACAGCTGTTGCAGGAAATATTTTGAATTTTTAGCAGCAGCTGGGATTGTGAAGGAAGTGCTGCTCTGAGCACTGAAATCAATCCATTTTCTAAATGGGTTAATACTGGTGCTTTGAAAGTGGGGGTCTGTCAAAGTGGGAGGTAAGTCATTAATCTGTGCCATTTCACCCTGGGCCCTGCTAGGAACGCTGCAAGCCACCAACCAGCAGAAACATACTAGTATGTCGGGGCACGCTGATGTTTAGAATATTGTTCCTTTATACAATACACTCAATTACATTATCAACAGAGCATGCAGAGAGCTGAAGGATCAAAGTAAGATCATGAAACTCAACAAGAGGAAGGGTTAGCAAGGTTGTAGACAGCTCATTAAGGGTAGTGACACGTTAAACCCAGCAGAACTGAATAGATATTTTTTAAAAATTCACCATTGGCTTAAGATTTAAATCAAACTTGCTTTTCTAACATAAATAAAAACACACAAACTCATACATTTAAATAAAGCACGGGATGATGTTTTGATATGTATATGCATTATGCAAGGTTTAAATTGAGGCAAAAAAAAAAAAAAAAAAAAAACCTGTCTCCGGAGACATTGCTCCTTTGTTTATAATGAAACACTCAACTCCCCTTTTCCAAATCAAGGCAGCAAGACTCCATTATCTCTACCCAACTCTGCAACAGCAAGCCACAGTCTCTTCCTCCTATTGGACTGTAGCAGCGTCCCATGGTCTTCATCATCAAACATCTCACGCAGACAGCCGCTGAAGAGACACCATTTTCCTTAAACCAGTGTTCAGTGAGTTGGTACAAACCCTAATATTCAAGTATTCATCAGATGGTTTATTTCACCTTGAAGATTTGGAACTTCTTTGGCAATGATTATTTTTTTTTCACTCCCTCAAAATTAAAATGCACTAGGAATAAGACATCTGGACCCTTCACCAGGAGCTATACCCAGACGGAGCACTGACATATCACTGGTACACAGTAGCTTCACAGCAAATGTGATGAAACAAAGCAAAGGTGTTGGCCAGCAATCCTTACAAAAAAAAAAAAAAAAAAAAAAAAGGAGTGTAAATGATGAAAGGAATATTTTGATAAGAAGATTGGAAGATAAGGTGATTGGAATTCAGAATCTAAAAATCACATCACTTTCCATCAAGAAGCCACTGGCACAGAAAGGTTCTCTTACATTCCTCTCATCTTTCTGCCTCAAAGCAGTGAATAAAAGAATTCTTTGGCCTCTCTCTGAGGTCTAGCTACTTGTGTGAGTGATGCCCTCCCTACACTCTGAAGAAAGCTCACATCTGTCTGAAGACACTGGGATGCTGGGAAAGCTCTGAGTCCCTAAAGTGCTATATAAGTCTCTGAAGACTTCTTTTATTCAATCAACTTGGTTCCAAGAATAAAGAAAAAGAAATCAGAGCCTGCATTTCAGATAACTGTTAGAAATAGGAATTCAGTTGTTGTCTTTCGTGAGATTCGGTGCACCAGGAGAAGGAAATCTAGGTTAAGACTCAAACAGAGGAAAATGGAAGGTATTGATGAAGCAACTGGTGGTCACTGAGCACTGAAGGCCTGGAGGGGAGGTGCTGGGAATTAGCAATGAAGGTTCCATGGGCTGATGGCAACCAGGAGAGGACGGATTTAGATGGTGAGCTTGATGGTTTATTAGCCACCACCCCCTGGAGGGTTTGAGAAGCCACCCTGGCGAATGCCCACTGGTGGAAGGACAGATGTCAGCAGGGATGATATGACATGACAGCAGGATCGTGATGCGACAGTTGACCTCGAGCACTCACTGGGTGACTGCTGCAGTTAATTAAGTTACTGGTAGAGAAATAGAAGCACTAAAGACTTATGAGGTATCATAAAGTGATAAAGAATCCACATAGCACTTACTTCAGGATATCAGAAATGCCACTGTCACCGGGAAAATGTTGACGGGACAGATTGGCAGGATGTGTAAAGTTCCAACATAGGGACATGATTTTAATACAATTTAACAACAATCCCGCCACTTGCAGCACATGTTGGTGTAGAGGAGGACGGTGACATAGTAGCCACCATCGATAATGTGTAAACATATACAAGTTGCATGTGTGAGTTAAATATTAGGCACGTTACCTTCAAACACCCAAGTGCCCTGCCCTGTCGGTTTCACCCCACCCTATTTTTAGACAATGAAACTGATGTAGGTTAATTATCTGAATGAGATAATATAATTAATAAGGGGGAAATTAGGGCTCTAAATCTGACTCCACTAAACGGAAGAGTGTCTGATGGAAAGGGGTGAGCGTACACTGAAGAACATTTAACTTTTGACAAAGAACTTAATCTTTCTGAGCTGGAAAAGGAAATGCCCTCAGAAATTTGTCATCGTCTCCTGCCTGAAGGCAGCTAGATAGTTTTACAGTGACTGGATGACACACCATAAAACATGGGCACTTTCGAACTGAAATGCTGCTGCACAATATGAACTTGGGTATTGTTTAAAACTTGACACTTTCTGCAGCTTCTGTTGCCCCAAATTAATGGGGTCCTTGCTTATTTCCTAAACAGGAAGAGAGGTTGGGATGGATGAAGGCGTTTTCTTACGGATTTCAGATGTTAGCTCCTGCTTCGCCCCTCTGCCTCCACTCATGGTAGGCAGATCTCCTTGGCTTCTCCGGCCTGCCTGTTTGGCCATGCTCCTGTCACCCTCCAAGTCAACCGTTGGCCTTCAACACACAGCTGCTGTTCTGTAGACTGCTCCTGTCCACTGATGATTGTTAATCTTGCTATTTTCTTTTCTTGGATATTTCCATTGTCTCTTACCACACCTCAGATACAGATTGAGACCTATAAAATGACCCAAACCAAAGCCTGCGTGACCTGAGCTCAGGCTCTCTTCAGAGTCTGGATCAGGTGGCTTACCAGAGCTTTTGGCACTGACATCTCTCTTTGAGGCAGCAAAGATTGGACATATTAATGGGCCTCAAATTCCACACAATGGATATATGTTTCATTTACATTTATTTATTTACTTATTTTTACTTGGATTTTTAGCACAGGGTATTTCTATACAGCACAGGTTGACCTTGAATTTGCAACTCTCTTGCCTCAGTGTCCTGAGACTTGGGCTTACAGGCTGGCATCAGCACTCCCAGAACCTTTACCTGGCATCTCTTTATTTTATTGGACTGGTGCCACTTTGAGCTCTGTGCACATCTTAACTGGCTGTCAAAGACAGAAGACTGGCACCCGAGTTGGCTTCTTAGCTTAGAGAAGAGATTCTATCTGCGGTTTCGAGGCCTGAAAGTAGAAAGAAGTCTTCCATGAGCCTGAGAAAATAGGTGACAGTTCCTGGGGAGTCAATTTCATACTATCTCCCTTCCTTTCTTTTTTATTTTATTTTTAAGACCCTCAGGGTATGCAGACTGGAGGGAGTCATATTCCAGAAACAAAGCAACATGAAGGCTTTGCTCATCTAAGACCCGGCTGTGAGCGTGTGTGTACATTAAACTTCAGAGCTGGGTTATATAAACACGAATGTTATACATTCCGGTTATTATATTTTATTATGCAGCTTACATCTAACCTGAACTCAAATCATGAAATCCTCTCATTCTTTACATAGAAATGTTTACAATCTGTGCCTTCAAAGACCTTTACTTCGTTCCGTGCTCAAACTATTTTCTGAAGTTTAAAATCACCAGGACATAAAGATAAATTGCCCTAGGGAAGGAGACCCAAGAAGACAAAGACAGATGACAGGAGAAGAAGAAACCAGAGAATCAGTTAGCCAAACTTTAAATACAACACTGAATAAATTAAAACTGGTAGAAAAATGTCAACTTCATTCATTAGACACCGGTATTTAACGAACACCACCAAACACACTCATGTTCATGAGCAGTTTCCCATAGAATCGGTTTTACTCAGTCCACCAATCTCGCTCTTTCTCTAAATGTTTTTTATTTGTGCCCATTTACTTTAGATTATAGTCAGCTAAAGTTTCAACTTACTAATGTAAATGTGTTGACTGGTTAAGTGGAAGGTGCTGTTCTTCCACGGGAACTGCACCCCGTGGAAGTTTCTCTATGGACAACAGGATCAGGCAGTTCAGCATGGGAGCTTCAGGCTTCATGGGGTCCCTGAGTTGTCATTCATAAGCAGCTATCTAGTGGGCTATGGGAAGCCACCCAGACCTTTTCCAAACCTCTGTCCTATGTTAGGAGTGCAACCTTGATAGAGCGAACCTATAGAAGGAAAAAGGAATATTCTAGAGGACCAGAAGATGTACAGCATTTTTCTTCCCAGGCACAGAAAAAGTTATTGCTATTGCCATAGCATAGTATAATGGAAGTGATAAACCACAGAACTTTCTGGTGCTTCAAATAGTACTGATGCACTCAGAGGAAGGATAGCAGATTACCAAGAAGAGACTTGATACCCTATGAGCATAAAAAGGGGGAGGAAATCCCCCTCAGGAACAGTCATAGGGGAGGGGAATAAGGGGAAAATGAGAGGGAGGGAAGAATGGGAGGATACAAGGGATGGGATAACCATTGAGATGTAACAAGAATAAATTAATAAAAATTTTTTAAAAAATAGTACTGTTCCCACCCTACCTTCTTTCTCAACTTGTTTATGACAGACTCTTAAATTCTTAAATTCAAATCCAGATTTTACATTTGTAAGTAATTGTGAAAGACACACTTTCCATTACTGTACTGAGTGGAACAGGACCCCAAGATCGACTTTGAATATGAGGACAGGGCGCACAGACAAGAGCAAAACAGTGTGGCCCAGGGTAGATCACTATTTCCTGATCTGAAGTATTTCTTCTGTCCAAAACTCTTAAGTCAATACAAAATGAAAGGTCCCTGAGTCCCCAGAGCTATCAGGGACCCTGGAGAACAAAGACAGCTGTGTGCACTGACGGCAACGCAAGGATGAGGATGAGACGCGACAGTGTCTGTCCCATAAAACCGCATATCTGAAGTTCTGCTGCCCACAAAAGCACTTTGCTGCTTAATGCCAGAAAAATAAGAGATTCTGCCAGATAGTCCACACAGAGAAGATCTTTGTAACTGTATCTTAAAACACCTCAGACAGGGCCCTGGGGCAGAGAAAATAAATAAAGAATTTAAAATGCAGTTGGTTACAGAGAGAAACACCCAGCTCAGCAGGGACAAGACAAGAAACAGACCCAGGGCTCAGAAGGATCAAGGAATATGCAGACTGCTCCCTGAAAAAGCGTCACAGATAGAAATTCCAGCACAATGCAAATACCTGCACCTTTTTTACCAAAGCTTTAATGTGTTTCTGGACTCTGCTTGCCAGTGACTGACAGCGCAGTGTGCTTGGTTCGGACTTTACTCTTGCATCCTTCAGGGCATTTGGTTAATGGCACCTTGTATTGGAATTCATGATAAGCAAGGACTTGGTTCTCTAAGAGATGATGATTTTTATTGGTGAAGCCTTCTGTGTATTTCAGCCAAGGACAAACCCTCTACTAAGTAATGCGGTGGGAAAAGCAAGTCACCTAGTTAGATAAAAACTCAGTCTCCCTTGTGAGTAGATGAGATTTACTCTGGTTTAAGAAAGGCCTTCTGAGTTTTATGATGATAACGAGTGACTGTGGTGGCCTCTTCCATGTCATTATAAAATCTAAAAACTGGTTAGGTGGCACATTCATTGCAAAGATAATCTTAAAAGCTTGAAATCATACCACACAGAGATATTTTTTAGCTTAATGCATTTCCTTCTAGAATTTTCCCATTGAGGTTGGTTGAGGGGGTTGCTGGTGTTCCAGTTTTAGTTGGTACACTTTCATTTTCAGTCATTTTTATTTGAATATCGAAAACATTAAAAGTGTTGAACCTATGGTAGAAATTTGATTGTAATTCATATTTAATTAATAGTTACTATATTTTAAGTGTGAGAATGTTAACGAAGCTGTCACATTGGGACTCTAGATGAGAGAAGCATGGGAGAATAGCAAAGTAGAAGGATCCAGAGGGTCCTAGAAACCTATAAGTAGAACATTATGATAGGCAGATTTGGGCCCAGGGGTTCCGCTCAAACTAAGGCACCAGCCAAGGACAATACAGGCGGTAAACTTTAAACCTTTACCCAGATCTAGCCAATGGTCAGAACATTCTCCACAGTTGAATGGAGAGTGGGGTATGACTCTCACATGTACTCTGGTGCCTCACATTTGACCATGTCCCCTGGAGGGGGAGGCCTGGTGGCACTCAGAGGAAGGACAGCAGGTAGCCAAGAAGAGACTTGATACCCTATAAGCATATACAGGGGGAGGAAATCCCCCTCAGGAACAGTCATAGGGGAGGGGAATAATGGGAAAATGGAAGGGAGGGAAGAATGGGAGGATACAAGGGATGGGATAAACATTGAGATGTAACAAGAATAAATTAATAAAAAAAAAGATTGAGACATCACAAAAAAAAATAGTGAATGTTAATAATTGAACACATAACATTCCTTTGATTTGTTTAAAGCTATACAGAGCAGGATAAGTAGATAAAAGCTTTCAGCTAATGATGATTGAATGATAAAGATGAACTTTATTTTTAAGTAACGTTTATTGAAATTTAATTATTTTTCTGCAGAGGCCAGAAGATGGCTACCGAGACCCTGGAACTGGAGTTATAGATGGTTGTGAGCTGCCACGTGGGTGCTGGGAATCAAACCCAGGAGCTCTGGAAGAGCATCGAGTGCTCTTAATCATGGAGCTGCATTTCCAAATCCGTAGGTACCTACCATGTATTCAATGTCACTGTCTTCTAATAAAAGTATTCTAAGTCAGTTATAGGCTATGAATTGTGGTTATATGTATGTATTCATAAGTATGCCATCTAATGCTTTATTATTCCTACTCATTTTTGTCAGTTCGACAGATGTGCAGTATGTTTATTTCCTAAAATATTTTATTCTCCTGTCTTGGCTGTATTTTGAAAACATGTTTAATTTTATCCCATCACTGTTTTTCCCTCATTTGTTTGGACAGATGCTGCAGGCATGCCTTCCAGGCCCACTGCATCTTCTTTGTAACTCTGGAGCACCTCTCAGTTGTTGGGACTGTTTAACACTCATATTCTGTGTTGGCCTTAAGATACAAATAGTGTGGGTTTTTTTTTTTTAATGTGATTTTTATTTGCATTTACTTGAAGAGTAAACTGACTTTTTTCCATAACATCCATATTCAAAATCACAGTTTTTACTTAATTTTACATTTTAATCCTATTAATATCCAAGTGTGGATCAATTCAGAAAGACACACATACATAGAACACTTATATTTCCTCTTAATTCTTGGAATTTCGTAGTTACGTAGACTGCTTTCAGCTATAAATATCAAGTATTGAATTACCTTTATTTTGTTAGCTTAATGTGTATGCTCTGTGTACGTGTGTGAGTGGGTGTGTGCTCATGTGCATGCACGATTACATATGGGTGCTTGTGCATTTGGAAGCCAGAAGTCAACAGTGTCTTTGCTCAATCACTCACTGCCTATTTCTTTTTCCTTGTCCAACTTAAAGGTTACTTTTTTCTCATTTCTATTATTTCTTTGGGAATTTCATGAAATGCATTTTGATCATAATCACTCTCCTCCCCACACCCTTCCCAGGACCATTCCCCTTTCCCTGCACAACTTTGTGTCTGTTTTTCTTTTTTAACCCATCAAGTGTAGCTTGTATTGCTCATATACTGGTGGCTATGTGGACTCCCACCACAGTATGGTTGACTTACTAGAGGCTGCACCCTTAAAGAAAATTAACTCTCCTTCTCCCAGAAGCTGTGAGTTAAGGCCACCAGCTCCTCACCTGGGATTTTTGTCTACCTTGAGCAAGTCCTGGGCATGTGTCACAAATGCAGTGCCTTCCACTTTATTTTCTAATGCACAGCCTCGCGTGGAACCTGGAGCTCATGGGTTAGCTAGGCTGGTGAAGCCAGGAGATCCCGAGTCTGCAGGTCTCTGCAGTGCGGACTCAATGTACTGACTTTTTACATGGGCACTGGGCATTCATGCACTTTACTGACTAACCCTATCCCTGTAAAAGAGTCTTTAATTTTGTTTCTATGCACGTGGGAGCCAGACATGAAAAGGATTACCTTAACCACACCCATACATAACGAGAAATTGAATCATTGATGCCATATTGGGTTTGATTTTGAAACACTGTTCTTACATTGTTTATGCCAAAAGATCCTGTTTCAGACTGTTTTGACTTAGAATTAACCTCGCAAAAATACATAACAAAACCATCTCGATAGCAATGTACTGTTTTAAATGCTTACCTGCAATTTTACACTGTGACGTTTTATTTATCTTTTGTTAAAAACTATTATGTGTTTTGTAGTGTATTATAAAACACAAGATTCCGATTTCTTTTTATAGCGTTTATCCCTAAATCTAGGTCTTTGCAGGAGTTTACTTTTTCAAGTCATCTTCTGAACAACTGTGAGAGGAGGAAAGCCTTCCCTCCACCCCTCACTGTGCGGCCAAATAGCAAAAACCAAAACCAAAGGAGAAAGAAAGACGTGGACTAATAGGCACTGTGAACTTAAACAAACAAACAAAAAAGTCCTTTTTAAAATTTGTTAATTGTTTATTTATTCAGAGAAACTACTCCTTAGCCCATGTGTTCATGTTTCATAGTTCAGGAACACAGGTCAGTGACATTCTTCTGTGGGGATCAATCCAAAGAAATTCTTCACGTTTCTAAACTCACTTTGTACTCTGAATGGTTCCAGCATTCCTCATCTCTTTAAAATCTTTCAGGGAATCATAATTTCCATAGAAATCTACAAATGCCTTCTCTCTTGGTCCAGCCACGCCAAACTTAAAGGAAGCCGCAACTCCCAGCATGACAATGAATGTACCAACATACACTATCAAACCTCAACACACTTGGCAGAGACTGTCACACATCCGCACTTTTACCAACCCACCAGTGGCTATTAAACACTGTTTGCATTAAGCACAAAATTATTAATAAAGGCTTATCAGAGAAAGCCCAAAAATAAGTACTTAAAGATGGTATACCATTATTAATTGGGATTCACCCCAAAGGCACAAAGTATTGTCTCATTTGATAATAAGTTAAGCATAATAACATATTCATATGATATTCTCAACAGATATAGAAAAATCTTCTGGAGAATTCAGAATTCTTTCTTGATAAAAAAAATCATAATAAACTAGAAATAGAAATTAGGTGAGTTTTTTTTGTTTTGTTTTGTTAGTTTTTTGATTATTTGTTTTTGTTTTTGTTTTTCGAGACAGGGTTTCTCTGTGTATTCTTAGCTGTCTTGGACTTGCTTTGTAGACCAGGCTGGCCTCAAACTCACAGCGATCCACCTGCCTCTGCCTCCCAAGTGCTGGGATTAAAGGATGTGCCACCACTGCCCGGCTAGAATTAGAAATTATTGGAAATATTCTGGGAATGTGGTAATGGAGTTCTTTAAAGACCAGTTATGGGGCTGGAGTGATGCTCCTCAGCTAACAATGCTCACTGCTCCTGCAGAAGACTTGATTTCTGTTCCTAGGCCCTATGGAGCTTGTTTATTCTACACTTTCAATAAAATGGTAATTTAGGCAATATAGTAACTTAGTGAAAGAAGAAATGTCTTATGGGCAGTACAAAATACAGATATTGGCAATAGATCAACCACAGGAAGACAAATTGAGCTTAAACAAATGTTCCAAGGTAATTCAATGACAAGGATAGTTGGTTCAACAAATTACACAATTACACTGTAACAGTAGATGGAGCACTTCCTGAATAGACCCAACAGGGCCAGAGGAGGGGAGCAGAAGAGAAACTTTGGTCTTTACATCACAACATACTTTAGAATTAAGTAAAAAACAAGTCATAGGTTGACCTGTAAAAGCTATGACTATTAAAGTTCTCAAGGAATGTAAAAGAAAATCTTCGATCTTAGGTTGGGAAAATGTTTCTGACTGCATAAAAACAGCCCACAGAGCCCACAAAAGAAAAACAGATGAAGTGAACTGTAAGACCTCTAAAGACTTTCACCACTTCTCAAGGCTAGAAAGAGGCTACAAACATTGCACAACTCCTTTACCATGTGTGTTTTCATTCCCTCTGCTAAATAATTAGTTGCCAGATTACTGCATCGCGTGCACATTCAATGCTGTAAGCCACTGCCAATCTGGCTCCCAAAGTGCCTGAATCCCCACCGGCAACGTAGGAGAGTTTCAGTTTCCCTACCCATGTCAGTGTTTATCATAGCATTGAAATGAATCACAGTCACTGGCCGGAAGAGAACATCTTCAAAATATATATCTGATAAGAGAAGATACGCAGAATGCCCACCGAATCTTGAACATTAATAACACGACA